>NW_026454074.1:0-14438 GCF_943734635.1 Anopheles cruzii
GAAGTGTTTCTCCATTTTACGATTAATCGTAAAGAACACAAGACATTCTGGGTCAGGCTCAAGCGGCTCGTCGGTAGATCGTCCGTCGGTGCTGCACTCACTTCATCGGTTTCAATGCGTTTCTATTTCTATGCGTCAAATTGTGTCTCAAACTTTACCTGTGTGCTTGATACTGCGGTGCTCGTTCCTAATAATTAATAAATAACCGCCCATAATGGTCGTAAACGTGATGTTTGTTTCTTAACATCGCGAACTATCCCCATTTGTTGTTTTGGACCAAACGAAGGCGTTCGGATAGGCTCCGAAGTGGAGCCAAACGCGGTGGCCGAATACATAATGTTTTATGTGCGAACGAGCACCTCTATCTCCCTGTCGTTGCCCGATGAATGCCCGGACTGAGCTTGGCAACTGTTGAACTGAGCTGGCCCGGGGCTGGGCATAGTCCTGTGTGGCCGACAAGCCGGCTGCCAAAGTGCGCAATCCGGTACCGGTTCCGGGTTCGCCTTTTTCTTCGCCCGCTCTTCCTCCTCCTGCTCGGCGGCGCAGTTGGTAATTAATATTTTATTTGCTTGCTCCCGCTCCCGGGCTGGTGCGGGGAGGGAGGGGCGGTGTGAAAATCGGAGTCTCCGAAGTACCTACTTCCTGCCCGCCGGTCGCGCGAGCCCTTGCTCTTGGAACTTGCAAGTTTGTAGCCACTGTAGCCCGTTTGTTTACCAAGCAGAGAGCAGGACCAGCCAGGACCAGCGCGCACGTCGGGTTTACTCCGTTCCGTTCCTGGGCCCGCTGTTTGCAAAGCTCCGGAGTGGCTAGCGGGAGTGAGCCGCGGGCCACGAGCGCGCGGTTCGATTACTGTTTGCGATGCTTTCTCGGATCTGTTTGTAATTGGAACCGGGGCACAACCCAACGGAGCAACGGAGAGCGCGAACTACGGGACATTTTTGTGTGATGTTGCAGTTTCCAGCCACGTTGCAGTTTTTTTCCGGCCACGTCCAGGCACACACGGATGGATCCGGTCCACCTACAGGGAACCTCCGTCACCTCCGTCACCTCCGTCTAGCTGTCGGACGTGCCAAAGCGCCTCGGTTCGGGTCTCGGTTGGTGGCCCGCGTTAATCACCGCGGGCCCTGCCAAGCCCGCCGCCGATGTCTCACTAACCCTCACGGACGTTGATTAAATGCCCTGCGCCTTCGCCAAGTGTCGTCGTCGTCGTCGTTTGTCGTCGGCGGCCGAAAGTCTTTGAAGCACGGGGGCCGTCTTCCCGCCTCGGTACCCATTTTAATCATCTATAATTAATGTGTCAATAGCGGCTTCCGCTACCCGTCGTCGAACCCGACACACACCCACATGCATGCACACATCCGAAAATCACTACCGTACCAGGGGAGGCGGCGGCACCGCACCTCGTCATCCCGTTCTTAGCCCCTGGCGTGCGGTCCTGGCCCGGGGTTTCGGGTGGCGGCGGCGACGAACATGTTGGGAACAAGTTTTGGGCCCACCTTTTTCCCATTTGCTACCCACACACACACACACACACACACACACAGGGACTCAGGAAACTCCGGGAGCCGTGGTGGGATGGGACGTGGATGTAACTTTTCAGCTTAGCCATAAAATTAATTACCCATACGATGCGTGTGTTGGCACCCTTTCGACTCCCCGCGTCCCTGTTCACCCCGCCTGGGCCACATGGGTCTGGCCTTCGCCATTATCGATTGAGGTTAGTTTATCAGAGCGCGCTCCCAGCGCGAGAGAGCGAGAGAGCGATCCCAGCGAGGTGCTTTATTAGACGTTACATCATTTAACTGAAAAGTGAAGACAAGCCGAGGTGGGGGGGGAGAGTAAGAATCAGCCGAATCCGGAACGGAGCGGACCGGAACCGAACCGACGTCCTCACCCTTCACCCTTGTTCCTTGGAGTTATCGGAACTCCGGAGGGAGCCCTGAGGCGTTTCAAAGGATCCCTCGAAATCCCGTAGTGCTCCGTCATCTCCGTAACAACCTGGCCGCGCACACCGGGCCAGAGTTACGCCGGGGCCAATAGACGCGCGCCCTGCCAAAAGCGACCTCAGAAGACCTGAGAGCGTGGGATTAGCTGGAATCGGGGGGGGGTTGGTGCTTGGTGCTTTGTAGTCACCCGGTCTAGTAACCCGGACGGAAGTCGCACCCGAGACCGCGCGCTCCTGGTCGCGCCTGGTCACTTGGCGCGACCTGTGGTCCTGTGGTCTGTGGATGCGCTCAGGTCTTTTCATCAGGCCTTCCTACCCTACCCGGGGCCCGGGGTTTTGCTATGGTCTGGAACTGTCTGAATTAACATAATAGCACGGCATCGGTGGGGGGTCCTCTCTCCGGGCCACCCTTCACGACGACGACTACCCAACGACGACCGACCCCAGGACGATGGCCAATTTGGCGGCCGGAAGACAGGCATACGCAGACACACGCCCATCTTCGCGCTTCTTCAGGCTTGCAGGCTGTGTGTGAAAAGTAATTTCGGCTGCGGGTTAACGAGTTTCCGGTTTATCCGATAATTGCGCAACGCCTCCGCAACGCCCGGCACCACCCCGGCCTGCTGTGTGGCTGATTTATTGAAGATATGCGTGTGTGTGCCCTCGATCGGCAGGTGTTCCGCGGTTATCTGCTCCCCACCTCTCCGGAAGTGCCTCCGGCGCGGGGTACTTTCTTCTTCCGAGCACTGCAAGTGACGCTCCTTCGTTGAGTGACGCTCCTTAGAGGCGTGTGTTCTGGTGTTTCACAGAAAAAGGGACGTCTTTTCGTTGCGCAATTCGCACAGCGTTGGCAGCGTTCAATTAAAAGAGGATCGGGCAATGATGGTAATTAAACGTTGGAGGTGTAGGTGGTACAAAGAACAACGCCGGCTTTGGCACTTACTTTGCGATTATGATGAAGCTCCCTCCTCGTACCTTGCCGGTGGGCTGAAAAGTTCCGGGCCCAAGCAACGAAACGCGGCCTTTTTTGTGTGGTTCCGAATTGGATTTTATTGTCCAACGTAGGACCTCCGTCAAGAGATTATTCAACGATTTAGCTACTGCCTTTAAATAGGCCTCCGTTTTAGCGATTTTTTTTTTTATTGGACCCTTATTAGACATGTATGCTAGATTACATGAGAGTTTAGAGATCGTCCACATTGGGATTGTTAATAAGTCTAAGGTATCAAAATGTTTGAAATGAAAATGGTTCGAATTAAATCTATTTTATTTATCTTCAAGAATCGAAAAATATTCAGCCTTTTTTTGTTATAACCTAATGAAAAAATGCACGCTAATTTGCTCACCCTGTAGTTAACTTCCAAAATCTTCAGATAATTAACTCTCGAATTGTTGCGTGGATAGAATTATTGCATCTACTGATTAGGACTATTTTTTAGTTTGTTAATTTCGAACGATAGTCTTTGCGCGCCAGCAAGGTTTAGGACAAGATTGGTTGGTGTTCTCCAGTGTAAATTAAGGATCATTTCAAGAATTTTATTCAGTCTGATTTGTATTGACTGGAAGTTAGTTTTGAAGCATTGTTCCATTTTAGCGAGACACCTCTTCATTCGAGTGAAAGCTCAAAACCGATGAGCATTTCTTTTCTGACGTCCGTGGATAGCCTAGTAATCGCTGGGAGCCAAATCCGGCGAATACTCCCGAATGTAGTTCTCCTACTGCTCAGAATCATCAAGAGTCGTCGTAAGCTTACGGCACGCAACTTCACTTCACTCAATCCTTCTTCGGCTTCCGGTAAGGGGCCCGTACCAACAAAACACAGAACGCCGGTTTTATGTATTAACAAACTCGAAACGAAACAAAGTCGGGCGCGAACGAACGGCTTCATTAGCATTTTTTGGGCCCAGCTCCGATTCCGATAAATAAGCAAACCCTGACTGGCTGGCTGGCTGGCTGGCTGGCAGTTCCCGCAGCTCCCGGGTGGGACAAATTATTGGTTCAATTGCCACCGAGAGCAGTCCGAGGCCGAACCAATTTTATCGTGATTCAACGCTTTCGCATACCACAATAAATAGGCCGGGCCGTAAACTTCCCGAGAACCCGAGCGGAGACGATGCGGACACCATCTTAGGGGGCGACACCACTTTACTACTCTCGAGCTCTCAACAATGCGCGCCCAAAACTAATCACGGTGGAATGTGCCCCGGTGATGGGGGGGTGGCCCGGGTCCGCCTAGCGATACCATCTTCGCTTTCGCGGCCGTGCAGAGCGAACTGTCTAGCGTGTCTAGCCCGTACAGAGAGATCGGAGGACCAAACGGCAGACCAAAAAACGTAGCAACAGATAGTCCGACGTGCGATGCGAGCTGGGCCACCGTTTTGCACTACATTATCGCGGACACGAGTCCAACGAGTTCCGGTCGGAGTCGGAGAGATCAGTCCACTCCGGAATGGGGAGACTCGGCCGGAGTCCTCCAGAGTGTCTTGGTCCGCCAAGATGTAGGTTAAAAATATTCACTGACCTTATTTATGGTGCTGACCGGTGCTGCAGCTCTGGCCCCTTGGGCAGGAAAACTGTTGTGTTAGTGTCGCCTAGAGTTGGAAACGCAGCACCAAGACCACCAGGAGGCAAAGAAAACGATTCCATTGAGATAAAACCTGGAACCTGTAAAACAAACCATTTCCGCCCAACATCCGTCCGTCCGTCCGGAGTCAAGGATGTCGGGGATGTCAGGCCGACTCATGCTGGGGGATGCGATAGGGATAGTGTGTCTGTGTGTGTGTGTGTTTGTGGACATCCCGAGGACCACCGTATCGTATGCAGGAATTTAATTAATTTTCAACACTACTCCTGCGTGCGCGCTGCCCAGGACCCAGGACTCTGCCACTTATCAGCCGGCCCTAAATGTTTGTTTTACCCCCGGTCCCCCGGGCAGGCCGCAGCCTTATCGCTGGACATATTTATGTTGCTCCGGATGCCAGGGGCAGCCCAGCCCGGGTGCCGGGACCGGGAGCATTTGGAGCAAAAGATCAAATCTCTCTCGGGGGGGGAAACTCTCTGGGAGCCTTCGGAGGAGTTCGGTGGACTTCTTCTACTTCGTCTCTCCGCCGGTGCTAATGGTTTGACCAAGGTGGTGGGCGCTCCGAAAGTGACTAGGGGAAGCCGGTGTGTGTGTGTGTGTGTGTGTGTGTGTTTGACGATGAACAGCGGAAACAGATAAGTCGCCCGGCGACAACACTATTAAACTATAAATCTTATAATTCAGTCTCGGTTGAGCTCCGCAGCGACCTGGCACTAAGGAGCGAGCGGGGCACAGGGTGGCTTGGTGGGATTGTGGCGGGGGAAGGGAGAAGGGAAATCAAAAACAAAACAAGCAGGAAAAAAGAAGAAACCCACCACCGGCCGCGCGGCACACCCGGAGTTGGCCGGTCGCGCGCTACTTGGGACAAGGACCCTCCGCCCGGGTTGCCGGCCGGCCGGGGAGGGGTTGAGCCTTCCCCTCGGCACGGGCAGTTCCGGTAAGCGGAGCTGAGCGTGATGGGCTGTGATAGTTGTTTTCATTAGCGCGTCGAAATCTTATCTTAGCGACCGAAGGACTATAGTTGGCAGGCAGTTCCTTTCGGTTCCTCGTTCCAGGTCCACTGTCCTGTTCAGTTAATTCGCCTCAGTTCAGAACCAACCAAGAGAAAAAGACCCAGAGGAACCGTGGGGGGGGGGGGGGGGGGGCGGGGGGTGTATAGCTGGCACGTGAGTAGCCGAGCCGAGGGACGCGGACGAAAGGACGGATTATTGTGATATTGTTTCGGGCCGGGCGTTAGCTCTGCTGCTCTACCTAATGATAACCCCCCCCAGCCCCCCCCCGCCTTCTAATGGTGGCGTGTGGTGGCTTTTCGGTGCTGACCACTTCGGGTTGACCCGGTCCGCCCGCAGCTGGAGGATAGTCGGCAGGAGTCGAGCTCTGCTGCAGCCTTCTGGAACTGGAACTAATTCGATGACATTCAATAATCGACCCCGCATTCGAGCTGCTTCGAGGCTGAGAAGCAGGCAGAGGCTGAAAGCCCTGCCCAGTGCCCTGCCGCCCGGTTGTGACAGTAATTTAAGCGACCGGCCACGCCACGCCACGCCAGTTCCGAGGCCTCCGCCGCCGTCTTGATTTATCTGCCGAGTAGTTCTGCCAACACGCCCGGGGTTCTACGCCTTCTTTCTTTGTTTCTTTCGATTCACGAGCCAACCTCCAACTCCTGGCCCACACACATCCTTCCGTGACGGTGCAGCTTCTGGCGACCGCACCCAGCTAGCAGTCAGCTAGTCAGACTCGGAATGGCAACTGGACATTGACAGACACATTGACTACCGCACCCACCCACCCCGATCGGTTCGGGTCCGAACTAATTTCCAGGACGACGACGACGACACCGACGCTTATCTCGGGCTCGATGACCATCCGATTTAACTCCCGACACTCCCGCTTGGTCCAAAACACACTACGTCTCCCGCCGAGCGCACCGTTCCGAATTATTTGCGCATTACGCACACCACACCGCACCGCACCGCACGGTCGCCACATGTTGATTGTCAGGGTGTGTTACGACTCACGGTCTGAGCCACTGAACCACACGGACTATCCAGTATCCGAAATCCTTTGAATATATTCGAAATTTGGCCCGACCCCCGTACCGGACCCGGGGGTTGGACTCCCAGCACCTGAAGGGGTGGAAGGGGAAGGGGGGGGGGGGGGGTCTCGCCCTAGACTCCGGTCGGCCGGATAAACTACCGGACTGGGCGCAAACTGTGTGTGTGTCGTGTGTGTCCCATCCCGGGTCGAGCTTTTGTTGTCAGTCGCAGATGATGAATCTCTGAAGGTGAGCCTCCGCCGAGAGTCCCCATGCTCGCAACTGTGTGCAACATACTTTCCACGTCCACGTCCCGTTAGTTTATCTTACCGCAACAACTCTCGCTCGCTGCCGATCGACGTGTCAATCGTGAAGGGCCGACCTGTGGGAGGGAGGAAGACTAATGACGTACTCCACTCCACTGCTTCCTGCCCGATACCGAGCCGGAGTTGTAAAGTGTAATGTTTGATTAAGTTTCGAAACAAATATTTATCTGGATTACTCTGATCCAGACCCCCGATCTGGGTAGTAGCCGCTTCCGTTCCGATGACGTTCCGGTTTCGGGAGTGTCGGTCGGGGCAGATGAACCACCACCTGCTGATAATGGACAATGGCTTGGCCGTAATTATTCCGGTCCGCCCTTTCCCCAGGCCGCCGCCCCACGGGTCAGGTACTGCAGTGTCGTTTGGGGATTTGTTGCCCACCGTCAAGTGTTACGCCGGCCCGAGATGTCCGAGGCTATCTTTTCTGGGCACCATTGTCCCAACCCGACGCACGTGGCGCACGAAGACGATTCTTGAAGGAGAATCGCCCCAAAAAAGGTCGATGACGTAGTCGTCGAAGTTAATCGACCAGCCCGTAATCGAGTGGCTCGTAAGCAGTGCCGTGCCAGTGCCGATTGTTCGAATCTTCCCCGACCTGACACTGGTGACGCCGAAGATTGACCACCACACGTCGACCACCACGTCCCGACGTTCCAGAGCCTGGCTGGCTGTAAAGCATTCCAGGAGTGGAGCGCATTCAATTAGTGTTCCGGGCATTCAATCCTCCAGTTCCGCCCAAGGCCCAAGCGCAGCGCTGAGCTCGGGCGAAGTTTATTAATGAATGTTTGATGGGACGCCCGGGCCCGGCTAGTATTGCGGCGACAATTAGAGTCCAGCGCGCGAGGGCGCCGATACCTGATAGCGGTTAGATCTCGGGACGTCTCTCTGGAGTCTGGAGTCTTGGAGCCGGAGCGTACATCAATAAGTAAGCAGCCGTTTCGCTCGACCGAAATTCGTCAAAGTGCCACTCACCGTGCCGCCATGTGTCCGCCATGTGTCCGCACCGGACCGGACTGTGTTATAATAAAACTAAAAGCACTATAACCGAAGCGCTGCCAGCCCTCGCTGGCCATAGTACAAATTGCCGGCTAGCCGACAAGTGACGCCCGATTGATGTCGCCCCGTGTTGCCCGGGGCAAGAGTTTTATTTACAGCTCACTAACCCTCCAGGAGCAACTTCCTGCTGGCGGCTGCCGTTGCTGCTGCCACTGTTGTGTGTGGCATGCTAGGTGATGGACTCATCCCTTCCCGAACTCCCGGGTCGGTCGGTCACCAAATGGTCAGAGATTAATTAACGTTTATGTGGTGGTCTTGGTCCGGGCCCCCCCCCCTCGGAAAGTTTTATGGGGGCCGTAGGTCTGTGGAAGCCCGTGGAAAATATGTGGCGCAAAAAATGACGGCCCCGACCAGACACTAAACCTTTTTGCGACGCCCAGAACCACCACCCGCCCAGGATTCTGTTTTGGTCCATTTGGTTCTCCGGCACTCTCCGGGCCCCGAGGAGAAGAAGTCCAGGCGGTCCATCGATTTGAATGCCCTGAGCGCGCGGTCGCGAGCGCGGGGGTACACGGTCTGTTACGAGGGTTCGAGTGGAAAAGTGCCGAAAGCCGTGCACTTGAAACACGTGTAATTATCATTACGCTGCCGCCATTGCTTCAAGATCCCGGCTGCCCCGGAGGGAGGAGTGACTGGTGCCGCCGGGACGGTCGCCGGGGACGGGCGGTGACCAATTGTTTCCTCGCTCGGAGGACCTCGGCTCTTAAGATGTATGGCGGCGCGCAATAGCAAGAAATTGCGCCCAAATTGCGTGGCTCACCCGGGCCCCGGCCCTTAGCTCGGGGTATCCTCGGGTACTCGGGTACTTGAGTTGAACATTGCGGTTTTTTGCTGTGTCCGTTATTCATCCTTTTCTTCCGTGCCTCGGCCCAAGAAACGTGACTCACACACACTCCAGTTGGGGAAAGGAATAAACAACAGGAAAAAGGAAAGAATTCTTGCGCTGAGTGCCGATCTCTGCCGAGAGTGATGAGTGAGTGAGTCTCTGCCCTGCGGAGTAGGAGAGGGTGACGCCCAGCGGGGAAGCAGCTATTGAGAGGGAAATTCGTGGCTAAGTATCAACAAATATTTGCCCCGGAAACGGTGTTTTACCCCGCTCTGGCCTGCTCACCCACGTCGGACACGGTCCCTGGAACCTGGGAAGCCTCCTGGGCGGACCTCTGGGATAACGGACTTCTGGAAGAAATCCAATTCGGTGTGTCTAGGAGCAAGCCCCCACCTCCCCCCCCCACCGCGGGCTGGTTCAGCGTCTTGACTGACTGACTGACGTGGTTGAACAAAGGACATCACAACGGCCACCGCCAGCGCAATCTGGCCGTGCGTTAATGGAGTCTTGCCTTTTTTTTCGTCGTCGTCGTTTTTTGCCAAAATCGCAACGGCCGATAAGCACCACCACCTGCTTCGGCTTCGGCTGGCTGAAGTACTCACCTCATCGCGCCGCGTCGCGTGGCTGAATTATTGGGACTTGGAGCCAGACGAGGACTGGACCACAACAAAAAAGTCACGGCACGTGGACACGGACACGAGAGATGAAACGGGGTTCCAAACCTGCGAGAGAAACAAAGAAGAATGGAATGACACACACACACACACAGAATGCAATCACAATTTATCTCCACCCACCGGCACCGTTCAATGGCGTGTGTCAAGCGCGCGCGCGGGGTTTCAGGGATTTTCAAATACTCGAGAGTTGCGGATTTTCATGAGCAATTGGAGACGCGACGCCGACGTGCGTAAGACATGAAATTCGACGCTGCCCACACCTCAACACAGTTCCCCCCCCTCCCCTCCAGCCAGGTGAACGATCAAAAGAAAAGTCGGTGGCCGGGAAAACCGCCCTTTCCCAAACCGCATACCGCGGTTCCGGGCGCACCGGGCGCACCGGGCGCGTCGGTCGATAATCCGGTCCAATTTCGCGCTGAGCAGGCGGTGCGGCATTTCGTTGTGCCTGCCTTCGCCCCCCCGGTCCCGCCTAGGTCCACCCAGGTCGCCCAAGGATCTCCGCTCGCCAGGTCAGGTTCGCCGCGCTAGTTATTAATCTGCGTGTAGGCGAGCCCGAGCCCGTTCAATTTACCATTCGCTCGTCGGCACCGAGGAGGGGTGGGGGTGGCATGGGGGATGTCCGGGGTGGCGATGTTTGCATAAAATCTCTCGGCAGCGTCTCGATGTCGGTGCGCGCGTCAAACAAAGAAATTAATGCCGCGTGGAACCGTGCAACGAAAAGGGTGCTGCACACACACACACACACACTCTCGGGCTCCCGGGTAGTCGGGGTCGTTGCCCTTTCTCCGGCATCCCAGGGCTTTGTTGCACCGGAATGCAGCGTGTGGCACCGGCAGGCTGGCAGGTTGGCTGGGTGGCCGGCTGGCGGGGATCGAAAGTCGAAAAAGGGGTTGCCATGCTGGATGCTGGAGGATGCTGCTACCTTGTGGTGCCTTATTTACTGCCGAGAAGGCCGAGGGTCCGGTCCGATGCCCCCGGTGTTATGTTCTGCTCGATTCTCGCTCCGTCTTCCGTCTGCCAACGGCCTGCCAACTGCATCTTCATCTTCACCGGCCGGTTACGGAGGCTTCTCTGCTCCTTGCTGGGTTACTAGGTATTTGGGTCACAGGGCAGGGCCAGCAGCTGCAACGACAACGAAGGCGAGGCGAGGTGGAAATGGTGTATCCCGGCCTCTGGCCTGACCTCGGTGCGGTGCGGTGCGGTGCAACTCACAAAGGGCGCCGAACCCGCCGGTACATGCGTTCACGGAAAGGGACTGCACCGCATGTTAACGAACACATAAAAAGAAGGTGGAAACGGAGATGGGGCACCTTTTTGCGTGAACCCTCATTTCGTTGTCCAGGATGCGTTTCCGGTAGGGGGCCCCCGAGATCCCGGGGGGCATCGATTTGCATCACCAGAGTCCTCGGTGGCCGCTCGGGGAGAAACCGAATCTCCGGTCTATATACACGCACGCACGCACGCAATGACCGGGGTGTTTGTGAAGGAGCATACACACACACACACACACACACACACACACACACAGTGCTGGAGCAGAATGGGGCAGCTGGAGAAGAAGAATGGAGTAGCAGAGTGGAGCGAGAATCTTTGTGAGATGCGGCCAGCGGACGTCGCCTGCAGCCGGAGCCTTATTGATTCAAGGGTGGATTGGTGGATGACCAGAGGGGAGGGGGGGGGCGGCGACGGCGACTCTCGGGGGTTGTTGCACCTTAGTGCACTCCCGTTGGAGGAGCCGTTGGAGCGGTGATTTCGCATCGTATCGGGCGTGTGGGACATAGAAACGCTAGTATTAGTAGTAGTAGTAGTCGCAGCAGTAGTAGTAGTAATAGATTATCAAGATCCTGCCGATGCGCGGGAATCCTGTTTCGAAACGATGCTTTTATTTTAAACTGTTTTACAACCTATTTTCGTATAACCCACCAAACCCACCAAAAAGGCTGTCCTACTGGCTGTCCTACACTGGACGGCCAGTCTAGTCTAGTAATTCGGTGAACTCTAGTAATTTAGCTACCTATCTAGATCAGCAGCTGTAGACCAAGGTGAGGAACACCTGACACGCAGCCCGCGCTCGAGAGTTGCCCCGGAAAGCCCCGGCAAAAACGGGCGACAATGTTGCCAGCCCAATTGTTGCCCCCAGCCTAACGCTCGCTAAAGCTACGCTGCCGGCGAAATATACACACACATACGCGCACACACACACACACATACTCCACAGACTCTAATCTACAGGCCTATCGTTTTTGTTTTTCGCAGGTCCGCGCAATCCCATCACTAATGTCCAACTAACTCTAGACCACTAGACACCACCAGACTGCTTGGTGGCCCAGGCCCCCGAAATCGCAGTCGCACCGTACCCACTCTTCCCCCCAAACACCCACACAGCTGACTTAGCACGTATATTTACACAGCACGTCCCCGCACCGCACGGCGTTTAGCCGCTGGCGCGGTTCTGGGAGCGCGCGAACGCCAGCAGCGGCTGGCTGTGGCTGAACCGCGCGTACAGCCGCTCGGCACTCCCGAGGGTGTTGGCCTTGGTGCCGAGGCACATCTTGTACTGGGCCTCCTCCAGGTCGGTATCACAATGTATTGGGTGGAAGACGTGCACGAGCGACGGGTCCGGCGCCCGGAACACGCTCAGTTCCTCGGCTGGCGGAGGTGTCGGCGGAGCCGGCGGAGTCGGCGGCGTCGGTGGCGTCGGGAGCGCTGCCGCCGCCGGTGACGTTGCCTCCGCTGCCACCGCTGGGCGCAGCTGGGCGGGTGTCGTGCCGCTGCTGGACAGTGGATTCCAGCGCCCGTCAGCGATCGCCCGGAGCCGCAGGTTACCGCGCTGGTTGAGCGCGATCACGTTCTCCAGGAACACGATGTCCTCCAGGCCCCAGCCCTGGATGGTGGTGCTGAGGCCCTTCAGGTCCGGGCGCTCCAGGTCCGCCTTGTAGATGCCGACCAGCCCGTACCCGAACTGGCGGAAGTATCCGGTCTCGTCCGTGATCGGGTACGGTGCCGAGAAATTGCGGACCGCCGGCGGCCTTAGGTCACCGCTCTCGGTGGTCGGGCCGCCCCCGGGGGCCCCCGACTCCAGTGCCGGTGCGTACTCGCTGAACACGATCGGCAGGTAGATCTGGCGGCCCCGGATCACGTTCTGCCGGATGCGCACCAGCGACTGGGCGCTGAACACCATGTCTACGTCGATGAAGAACAGGATGTCATCGTCGGCACAGTGCAACGACTTGGTCGCCCGGTCCAGGGCGAGACCACGCGAGAAGTTCCCGGACAGTGGGACGAAGTTGATGCGGGCCGCCGGATGCCGGGACTGCAGGCCGGTCAGTAGGGTCAGGAGCGCCGGTGACTCGGGTGCATCGACGTACAGCGCCACCAGTAGGTCCGTGCACGGGTTCCAGCCTCCCGTAGGTCGGAGCGCTACCTCTTCGTAGTTGCGCAGGAACCGCCCGAAGGTCTCGGTCCGCCCGGACAGCGGCAGCACGAACACGATCCGGCTGTGGTCGCACCCCCGGCCAGTGTCGGCAGTGTTGCCAGCCATCGCGGTGAGCCGACCGAGCCCACCGCTCAGCAGTGACTTCATGCGATGCGAAATGCGATCTACCGGGAAGACATGGGGACTTGTAGAGGGCATGGATCAATGGGGAGGGGTGTTGGGTACCTACCGAGCGTGATCGTATGGAGCGGCACGTCATGGTTCTGAGTGACTGGTCCGCCCGACGACGACGGTTCCTGGTGCGGACTTCCTGACGTGATCACCTCGCGCACCTGGATCTCGGTGAACGAGCGCTGGATGTAGAGGTGGCGCCGCACCGGCACGGTCATCTTCTTGCCGCGGTACTTTTTGTACACCAGCAGCAGGTCCAGTATCAGGTCCTGCCCGTACAGGCTGTTGACGCGCGTGTACCCGTACAGCAGTTCCCGGAACTCGATCATCCGGCCCCGTTGGCGCGAGAAGTTGTTGATGTGCTCCATGATCTGTCAATGGGGAAGAGAACGTGCGTTAGGTCATTTGACCCTAGGCACCGCAGCCCCAGTCGTACCTCTCGGATGACGTCACTCAGGCCCTCCTTCGTAGACGACTCGATCCGGCGCTTCGGGTTCGGGTGGTTGGCCGAGTAGAGGCTCTTGGCGATAAAGTCCCACTCGAGCAGCTCGTCGAGCGTGCGGGGCCGGTGACGGTTCAGGTCTGGCGCCACACCTTGAAGTAAAATAGTCAATGTCGCTAGAAACCTCCCGACCTCCTCTCGAGCGGGTGTCCTACCGAGCACGTTGTGGTCCCCGAGGTAATCGGCGCTGCTTTCGTCGCGCGGAAAGATGGGCACGCCGGGCGCCAGGTTCTTGTTGATCTGCCGCGGTATCTGCAGCAGCGACGTCATCTTGGCGATGTCCCGGTGCAGCAGCAGCGACTCCTGGCGCAGCTCCTGCGCACGCAGCCCTAGCATGTAGGCGTGCAGCCGGTACATGAACGCGGGTTGCTTCACCGGGTGTAGCGTGATCGCGCTGTGGACCTCCTTGTTCTTCAGGCTGCCCGAGAACGCTCGGTTGCCGCTCGAGTTGTGGTGCAGGATGGACTGCATCTGGGGGGGTGTGAGAGAGTGACGATAGATTGTGTGGTTCGGTAGAGGTCGAGGTCCCAGGCGGGTACTACCGTACCTCGTAGTTCCAGGTGCAGGGAATGCCGGCAAACTTCTGGACGCACCGCCCAACCTCGACATCCTCGTGGGTGCTGTAGAGATTCTTCAGGCAGGTCGGGATGTGGGGTGCCACCCGGCGTAGCGTCTCCCGGCTCATGATGACGCCCGGTCCGCCCATGCAGAAGTTTTCGTCAAACTCGAGCGACAGCAGACCGAAGTCTTCGCTGTTGCCACGGCCGGCCTGCCCGATGAACTGCGGTTTCGAGCTGTCGATCGAGCGCAGGAACCGCTCCAGCCGGTCCGGGCGCACGTACACGTCGTCGTCCGCCCGAACGAACCACTCGAACCGGTCGATGTAGTG
>NW_026454075.1:0-14428 GCF_943734635.1 Anopheles cruzii
GAAGTGTTTCTCCATTTTACGATTAATCGTAAAGAACACAAGACATTCTGGGTCAGGCTCAAGCGGCTCGTCGGTAGATCGTCCGTCGGTGCTGCACTCACTTCATCGGTTTCAATGCGTTTCTATTTCTATGCGTCAAATTGTGTCTCAAACTTTACCTGTGTGCTTGATACTGCGGTGCTCGTTCCTAATAATTAATAAATAACCGCCCACAATGGTCGTAAACATGATGTTTGTTTCGTAGAATCACGAACTATCCCCGTTTGTTGTTTTGGACCAAACGAAGGCTCGGAAGGCTCCGAAGTGGAGCCAAACGCGGTGGCCGAATATATAATGATTTATGTGCGAACGAGCACCTCTATCTCCCTGTCGTTGCCCGATGAATGCCCGGACTGAGCTTGGCAACTGTTGAACTGAGCTGGCCCGGGGCTGGGCATAGTCCTGTGTGGCCGACAAGCCGAGTCAAGCCGGCTGCCAAAGTGCGCAATCCGGTACCGGTTCCGGGTTCGCCTTTTTCTTCGCCCGGTCCTCTTCCTCCTGCTCGGCGGCGCCTGCTTGGTAATTAATATTTTATTTGCTTGCTCCCGCGGGCTGATGCGGGGAGGGGACGGTGTGAAAATCGGAGTCTCCGAAGTACCTACTTCCTGCCCGCTGGTCGCGCGAGCCCTTGCTCTTGGAACTTGCAAGTTTGTAGCCACTGTAGCCCGTTTGTTTACCAAGCAGAGAGCAGGACCAGCCAGGAGCGCGCGCACGTCGGGTTTACTCCGTTCCGTTCCTGGGCCCGCTGTTTGCAAAGCTCCGGAGTGGCTAGCGGGAGTGAGCCGCGGGCCACGAGCGCGCGGTTCGATTACTGTTTGCGATGCTTTCTCGGCTCTGTTTGTAATTGGAACCGGGGCACAACCCAACGGAGCAACGGAGAGCGCGAACTACGGGACATTTTTGTGTGATGTTGCAGTTTCCAGCCACGTTGTAGTTTTTTTCGGCCACGTCCAGGCACACACGGATGGATCCGGTCCACCTACAAGGAACCTCCGTCACCTCCGTCACCTCCGTCTAGCTGTCGTGGACGTGCCAAAGCGCCTCGGTTCGGATCTCGGTTGGTGGCCCGCGTTAATCACCGCGGGCCCTGCCAAGCCCGCCGCCGATGTCTCACTAACCCTCACGGACGTTGATTAAATGCCCTGCGCCTTCGCCAAGTGTCGTCGTCGTCGTCGTCGTTTGTCGTCGTCGGCCGAAAGTCTTTGAAGCACGGGGGCCGTCTTCCCGCCTCGGTACCCATTTTAATCATCTATAATTAATGTGTCAATAGCGGCTTCCGCTACCCGTCGTCGAACCCGACACACACCCACATGCATGCACACATCCGAAAATCACTACCGTACTAGCGGCGGCGGCACCGCACCTCGTCATCCCGTTCTTAGCCCCTGGCGTGCGGTCCTGGCCCGGGGTTTCGGGTGGCGGCGGCGACGAACATGTTGGGAACAAGTTTTGGGCCCACCTTTTTCCCATTTGCTACCCACACACACACACACACACACACACACAGGGACTCAGGAAACTCCGGGAGCCGTGGTGGGATGGGACGTGGATGTAACTTTTCAGCTTAGCCATAAAATTAATTACCCATACGATGCGTGTGTTGGCACCCTTTCGACTCCCCGCGTCCCTGTTCACCCCGCCTGGGCCACATGGGTCTGGCCTTCGCCATTATCGATTGAGGTTAGTTTATCAGAGCGCGCTCCCAGCGCGAGAGAGCGAGAGAGCGATCCCAGCGAGGTGCTTTATTAGACGTTACATCATTTAACTGAAAAGTGAAGACAAGCCGAGGTGGGGGGGGAGAGTAAGAATCAGCCGAATCCGGAACGGAGCGGACCGGAACCGAACCGACGTCCTCACCCTTCACCCTTGTTCCTTGGAGTTATCGGAACTCCGGAGGGAGCCCTGAGGCGTTTCAAAGGATCCCTCGAAATCCCGTAGTGCTCCGTCATCTCCGTAACAACCTGGCCGCGCACACCGGGCCAGAGTTACGCCGGGGCCAATAGACGCGCGCCCTGCCAAAAGCGACCTCAGAAGACCTGAGAGCGTGGGATTAGCTGGAATCGGGGGGGGGTTGGTGCTTGGTGCTTTGTAGTCACCCGGTCTAGTAACCCGGACGGAAGTCGCACCCGAGACCGCGCGCTCCTGGTCGCGCCTGGTCACTTGGCGCGACCTGTGGTCCTGTGGTCTGTGGATGCGCTCAGGTCTTTTCATCAGGCCTTCCTACCCTACCCGGGGCCCGGGGTTTTGCTATGGTCTGGAACTGTCTGAATTAACATAATAGCACGGCATCGGTGGGGGGTCCTCTCTCCGGGCCACCCTTCACGACGACGACTACCCAACGACGACCGACCCCAGGACGATGGCCAATTTGGCGGCCGGAAGACAGGCATACGCAGACACACGCCCATCTTCGCGCTTCTTCAGGCTTGCAGGCTGTGTGTGAAAAGTAATTTCGGCTGCGGGTTAACGAGTTTCCGGTTTATCCGATAATTGCGCAACGCCTCCGCAACGCCCGGCACCACCCCGGCCTGCTGTGTGGCTGATTTATTGAAGATATGCGTGTGTGTGCCCTCGATCGGCAGGTGTTCCGCGGTTATCTGCTCCCCACCTCTCCGGAAGTGCCTCCGGCGCGGGGTACTTTCTTCTTCCGAGCACTGCAAGTGACGCTCCTTCGTTGAGTGACGCTCCTTAGAGGCGTGTGTTCTGGTGTTTCACAGAAAAAGGGACGTCTTTTCGTTGCGCAATTCGCACAGCGTTGGCAGCGTTCAATTAAAAGAGGATCGGGCAATGATGGTAATTAAACGTTGGAGGTGTAGGTGGTACAAAGAACAACGCCGGCTTTGGCACTTACTTTGCGATTATGATGAAGCTCCCTCCTCGTACCTTGCCGGTGGGCTGAAAAGTTCCGGGCCCAAGCAACGAAACGCGGCCTTTTTTGTGTGGTTCCGAATTGGATTTTATTGTCCAACGTAGGACCTCCGTCAAGAGATTATTCAACGATTTAGCTACTGCCTTTAAATAGGCCTCCGTTTTAGCGATTTTTTTTTTTATTGGACCCTTATTAGACATGTATGCTAGATTACATGAGAGTTTAGAGATCGTCCACATTGGGATTGTTAATAAGTCTAAGGTATCAAAATGTTTGAAATGAAAATGGTTCGAATTAAATCTATTTTATTTATCTTCAAGAATCGAAAAATATTCAGCCTTTTTTTGTTATAACCTAATGAAAAAATGCACGCTAATTTGCTCACCCTGTAGTTAACTTCCAAAATCTTCAGATAATTAACTCTCGAATTGTTGCGTGGATAGAATTATTGCATCTACTGATTAGGACTATTTTTTAGTTTGTTAATTTCGAACGATAGTCTTTGCGCGCCAGCAAGGTTTAGGACAAGATTGGTTGGTGTTCTCCAGTGTAAATTAAGGATCATTTCAAGAATTTTATTCAGTCTGATTTGTATTGACTGGAAGTTAGTTTTGAAGCATTGTTCCATTTTAGCGAGACACCTCTTCATTCGAGTGAAAGCTCAAAACCGATGAGCATTTCTTTTCTGACGTCCGTGGATAGCCTAGTAATCGCTGGGAGCCAAATCCGGCGAATACTCCCGAATGTAGTTCTCCTACTGCTCAGAATCATCAAGAGTCGTCGTAAGCTTACGGCACGCAACTTCACTTCACTCAATCCTTCTTCGGCTTCCGGTAAGGGGCCCGTACCAACAAAACACAGAACGCCGGTTTTATGTATTAACAAACTCGAAACGAAACAAAGTCGGGCGCGAACGAACGGCTTCATTAGCATTTTTTGGGCCCAGCTCCGATTCCGATAAATAAGCAAACCCTGACTGGCTGGCTGGCTGGCTGGCTGGCAGTTCCCGCAGCTCCCGGGTGGGACAAATTATTGGTTCAATTGCCACCGAGAGCAGTCCGAGGCCGAACCAATTTTATCGTGATTCAACGCTTTCGCATACCACAATAAATAGGCCGGGCCGTAAACTTCCCGAGAACCCGAGCGGAGACGATGCGGACACCATCTTAGGGGGCGACACCACTTTACTACTCTCGAGCTCTCAACAATGCGCGCCCAAAACTAATCACGGTGGAATGTGCCCCGGTGATGGGGGGGTGGCCCGGGTCCGCCTAGCGATACCATCTTCGCTTTCGCGGCCGTGCAGAGCGAACTGTCTAGCGTGTCTAGCCCGTACAGAGAGATCGGAGGACCAAACGGCAGACCAAAAAACGTAGCAACAGATAGTCCGACGTGCGATGCGAGCTGGGCCACCGTTTTGCACTACATTATCGCGGACACGAGTCCAACGAGTTCCGGTCGGAGTCGGAGAGATCAGTCCACTCCGGAATGGGGAGACTCGGCCGGAGTCCTCCAGAGTGTCTTGGTCCGCCAAGATGTAGGTTAAAAATATTCACTGACCTTATTTATGGTGCTGACCGGTGCTGCAGCTCTGGCCCCTTGGGCAGGAAAACTGTTGTGTTAGTGTCGCCTAGAGTTGGAAACGCAGCACCAAGACCACCAGGAGGCAAAGAAAACGATTCCATTGAGATAAAACCTGGAACCTGTAAAACAAACCATTTCCGCCCAACATCCGTCCGTCCGTCCGGAGTCAAGGATGTCGGGGATGTCAGGCCGACTCATGCTGGGGGATGCGATAGGGATAGTGTGTCTGTGTGTGTGTGTGTTTGTGGACATCCCGAGGACCACCGTATCGTATGCAGGAATTTAATTAATTTTCAACACTACTCCTGCGTGCGCGCTGCCCAGGACCCAGGACTCTGCCACTTATCAGCCGGCCCTAAATGTTTGTTTTACCCCCGGTCCCCCGGGCAGGCCGCAGCCTTATCGCTGGACATATTTATGTTGCTCCGGATGCCAGGGGCAGCCCAGCCCGGGTGCCGGGACCGGGAGCATTTGGAGCAAAAGATCAAATCTCTCTCGGGGGGGGAAACTCTCTGGGAGCCTTCGGAGGAGTTCGGTGGACTTCTTCTACTTCGTCTCTCCGCCGGTGCTAATGGTTTGACCAAGGTGGTGGGCGCTCCGAAAGTGACTAGGGGAAGCCGGTGTGTGTGTGTGTGTGTGTGTGTGTGTTTGACGATGAACAGCGGAAACAGATAAGTCGCCCGGCGACAACACTATTAAACTATAAATCTTATAATTCAGTCTCGGTTGAGCTCCGCAGCGACCTGGCACTAAGGAGCGAGCGGGGCACAGCGTGGCTTGCTGGGATGGTGGCGGGGGAAGGGAGAAGGGAAATCAAAAACAAAACAAGCAGGAAAAAAGAAGAAACCCACCACCGGCCGACCGGCACACCCGGAGTTGGCCGGTCGCGCGGTACTTGGGACAAGGACCCTCCGCCCGGGTTGCCGGCCGGCCGGGGAGGGGTTGAGCCTTCCCCTCGGCACTGGCGGTTCCGGTAAGCGGAGCTGAGCGTGATGGGCTGTGATAGTTGTTTTCATTAGCGCGTCGAAATCTTATCTTAGCGACCGAAGGACTATAGTTGGCAGGCAGTTCCTTTCGGTTCCTCGTTCCAGGTCCACTGTCCTGTTCAGTTAATTCGCCTCAGTTCAGAACCAACCAAGAGAAAAAGACCCAGAGGAACCGTGGGGGGGGGGGGGGGGGGGCGGGGGGTGTATAGCTGGCACGTGAGTAGCCGAGCCGAGGGACGCGGACGAAAGGACGGATTATTGTGATATTGTTTCGGGCCGGGCGTTAGCTCTGCTGCTCTACCTAATGATAACCCCCCCCAGCCCCCCCCCGCCTTCTAATGGTGGCGTGTGGTGGCTTTTCGGTGCTGACCACTTCGGGTTGACCCGGTCCGCCCGCAGCTGGAGGATAGTCGGCAGGAGTCGAGCTCTGCTGCAGCCTTCTGGAACTGGAACTAATTCGATGACATTCAATAATCGACCCCGCATTCGAGCCGCTTCGAGGCTGAGAAGCAGGCAGAGGCTGAAAGCCCTGCCCACTGCCCTGCCGCCCGGTTGTGACAGTAATTTAAGCGACCGGCCACGCCACGCCAGTTCCGAGGCCTCCGCCGCCGTCTTGATTTATCTGCCGAGTAGTTCTGCCAACACGCCCGGGGTTCTACGCCTTCTTTCTTTGTTTCTTTCGATTCACGAGGCAACCTTCAACTCCTGGCCCACACACATCCTTCCGTGACGGTGCAGCTTCTGGCGACCGCACCCAGCTAGCAGTCAGCTAGTCAGACTCGGAATGGCAACTGGACATTGACAGACACATTGACTACCGCACCCACCCACCCCGATCGGTTCGGGTCCGAACTAATTTCCAGGACGACGACGACGACACCGACGCTTATCTCGGGCTCGATGACCATCCGATTTAACTCCCGACACTCCCGCTTGGTCCAAAACACACTACGTCTCCCGCCGAGCGCACCGTTCCGAATTATTTGCGCATTACGCACACCACACCGCACCGCACCGCACGGTCGCCACATGTTGATTGTCAGGGTGTGTTACGACTCACGGTCTGAGCCACTGAACCACACGGACTATCCAGTATCCGAAATCCTTTGAATATATTCGAAATTTGGCCCGACCCCCGTACCGGACCCGGGGGTTGGACTCCCAGCACCTGAAGGGGTGGAAGGGGAAGGGGGGGGGGGGGGGTCTCGCCCTAGACTCCGGTCGGCCGGATAAACTACCGGACTGGGCGCAAACTGTGTGTGTGTCGTGTGTGTCCCATCCCGGGTCGAGCTTTTGTTGTCAGTCGCAGATGATGAATCTCTGAAGGTGAGCCTCCGCCGAGAGTCCCCATGCTCGCAACTGTGTGCAACATACTTTCCACGTCCACGTCCCGTTAGTTTATCTTACCGCAACAACTCTCGCTCGCTGCCGATCGACGTGTCAATCGTGAAGGGCCGACCTGTGGGAGGGAGGAAGACTAATGACGTACTCCACTCCACTGCTTCCTGCCCGATACCGAGCCGGAGTTGTAAAGTGTAATGTTTGATTAAGTTTCGAAACAAATATTTATCTGGATTACTCTGATCCAGACCCCCGATCTGGGTAGTAGCCGCTTCCGTTCCGATGACGTTCCGGTTTCGGGAGTGTCGGTCGGGGCAGATGAACCACCACCTGCTGATAATGGACAATGGCTTGGCCGTAATTATTCCGGTCCGCCCTTTCCCCAGGCCGCCGCCCCACGGGTCAGGTACTGCAGTGTCGTTTGGGGATTTGTTGCCCACCGTCAAGTGTTACGCCGGCCCGAGATGTCCGAGGCTATCTTTTCTGGGCACCATTGTCCCAACCCGACGCACGTGGCGCACGAAGACGATTCTTGAAGGAGAATCGCCCCAAAAAAGGTCGATGACGTAGTCGTCGAAGTTAATCGACCAGCCCGTAATCGAGTGGCTCGTAAGCAGTGCCGTGCCAGTGCCGATTGTTCGAATCTTCCCCGACCTGACACTGGTGACGCCGAAGATTGACCACCACACGTCGACCACCACGTCCCGACGTTCCAGAGCCTGGCTGGCTGTAAAGCATTCCAGGAGTGGAGCGCATTCAATTAGTGTTCCGGGCATTCAATCCTCCAGTTCCGCCCAAGGCCCAAGCGCAGCGCTGAGCTCGGGCGAAGTTTATTAATGAATGTTTGATGGGACGCCCGGGCCCGGCTAGTATTGCGGCGACAATTAGAGTCCAGCGCGCGAGGGCGCCGATACCTGATAGCGGTTAGATCTCGGGACGTCTCTCTGGAGTCTGGAGTCTTGGAGCCGGAGCGTACATCAATAAGTAAGCAGCCGTTTCGCTCGACCGAAATTCGTCAAAGTGCCACTCACCGTGCCGCCATGTGTCCGCCATGTGTCCGCACCGGACCGGACTGTGTTATAATAAAACTAAAAGCACTATAACCGAAGCGCTGCCAGCCCTCGCTGGCCATAGTACAAATTGCCGGCTAGCCGACAAGTGACGCCCGATTGATGTCGCCCCGTGTTGCCCGGGGCAAGAGTTTTATTTACAGCTCACTAACCCTCCAGGAGCAACTTCCTGCTGGCGGCTGCCGTTGCTGCTGCCACTGTTGTGTGTGGCATGCTAGGTGATGGACTCATCCCTTCCCGAACTCCCGGGTCGGTCGGTCACCAAATGGTCAGAGATTAATTAACGTTTATGTGGTGGTCTTGGTCCGGGCCCCCCCCCCTCGGAAAGTTTTATGGGGGCCGTAGGTCTGTGGAAGCCCGTGGAAAATATGTGGCGCAAAAAATGACGGCCCCGACCAGACACTAAACCTTTTTGCGACGCCCAGAACCACCACCCGCCCAGGATTCTGTTTTGGTCCATTTGGTTCTCCGGCACTCTCCGGGCCCCGAGGAGAAGAAGTCCAGGCGGTCCATCGATTTGAATGCCCTGAGCGCGCGGTCGCGAGCGCGGGGGTACACGGTCTGTTACGAGGGTTCGAGTGGAAAAGTGCCGAAAGCCGTGCACTTGAAACACGTGTAATTATCATTACGCTGCCGCCATTGCTTCAAGATCCCGGCTGCCCCGGAGGGAGGAGTGACTGGTGCCGCCGGGACGGTCGCCGGGGACGGGCGGTGACCAATTGTTTCCTCGCTCGGAGGACCTCGGCTCTTAAGATGTATGGCGGCGCGCAATAGCAAGAAATTGCGCCCAAATTGCGTGGCTCACCCGGGCCCCGGCCCTTAGCTCGGGGTATCCTCGGGTACTCGGGTACTTGAGTTGAACATTGCGGTTTTTTGCTGTGTCCGTTATTCATCCTTTTCTTCCGTGCCTCGGCCCAAGAAACGTGACTCACACACACTCCAGTTGGGGAAAGGAATAAACAACAGGAAAAAGGAAAGAATTCTTGCGCTGAGTGCCGATCTCTGCCGAGAGTGATGAGTGAGTGAGTCTCTGCCCTGCGGAGTAGGAGAGGGTGACGCCCAGCGGGGAAGCAGCTATTGAGAGGGAAATTCGTGGCTAAGTATCAACAAATATTTGCCCCGGAAACGGTGTTTTACCCCGCTCTGGCCTGCTCACCCACGTCGGACACGGTCCCTGGAACCTGGGAAGCCTCCTGGGCGGACCTCTGGGATAACGGACTTCTGGAAGAAATCCAATTCGGTGTGTCTAGGAGCAAGCCCCCACCTCCCCCCCCCACCGCGGGCTGGTTCAGCGTCTTGACTGACTGACTGACGTGGTTGAACAAAGGACATCACAACGGCCACCGCCAGCGCAATCTGGCCGTGCGTTAATGGAGTCTTGCCTTTTTTTTCGTCGTCGTCGTTTTTTGCCAAAATCGCAACGGCCGATAAGCACCACCACCTGCTTCGGCTTCGGCTGGCTGAAGTACTCACCTCATCGCGCCGCGTCGCGTGGCTGAATTATTGGGACTTGGAGCCAGACGAGGACTGGACCACAACAAAAAAGTCACGGCACGTGGACACGGACACGAGAGATGAAACGGGGTTCCAAACCTGCGAGAGAAACAAAGAAGAATGGAATGACACACACACACACACAGAATGCAATCACAATTTATCTCCACCCACCGGCACCGTTCAATGGCGTGTGTCAAGCGCGCGCGCGGGGTTTCAGGGATTTTCAAATACTCGAGAGTTGCGGATTTTCATGAGCAATTGGAGACGCGACGCCGACGTGCGTAAGACATGAAATTCGACGCTGCCCACACCTCAACACAGTTCCCCCCCCTCCCCTCCAGCCAGGTGAACGATCAAAAGAAAAGTCGGTGGCCGGGAAAACCGCCCTTTCCCAAACCGCATACCGCGGTTCCGGGCGCACCGGGCGCACCGGGCGCGTCGGTCGATAATCCGGTCCAATTTCGCGCTGAGCAGGCGGTGCGGCATTTCGTTGTGCCTGCCTTCGCCCCCCCGGTCCCGCCTAGGTCCACCCAGGTCGCCCAAGGATCTCCGCTCGCCAGGTCAGGTTCGCCGCGCTAGTTATTAATCTGCGTGTAGGCGAGCCCGAGCCCGTTCAATTTACCATTCGCTCGTCGGCACCAAGGGGGGTGGGGGAGGGGGATGTCCGGGGTGGCGATGTTTGCATAAAATCTCTCGGCAGCGTCTCGATGTCGGTGCGCGCGTCAAACAAAGAAATTAATGCCGCGTGGAACCGTGCAACGAAAAGGGTGCTGCACACACACACACACACACTCTCGGGCTCTCGGGTAGTCGGGGTCGTTGCCCTTTCGCCGGCATCCCAGGGCTTTGTTGCACCGGAATGCAGCGTGTGGCACCGGCAGGCTGGCAGGTTGCCTGGGTGGCCGGCTGGCGGGGATCGAAAGTCGAAAAAGGGGTTGCCATGCTGGATGCTGGAGGATGCTGCTACCTTGTGGTGCCTTATTTACTGCCGAGAAGGCCGAGGGTCCGGTCCGATGCCCCCGGTGTTATGTTCTGCTCGATTCTCGCTCCGTCTTCCGTCTGCCAACGGCATCTTCATCTTCACCGGCCGGTTACGGAGGCTGCTCTGCTCCTTGCTGGGTTACTAGGTATTTGGGTCACAGGGCAGGGCCAGCAGCTGCAACGACAACGAAGGCGAGGCGAGGTGGAAACGGTGTATCCCGGCCTCTGGCCTGACCTCGGTGCGGTGCGGTGCAACTCACAAAGGGCGCCGAACCCGCCGGTACATGGCGTACACTGGGAAAGGGACTGCACCGCATGTTAACGAACACATAAAAAGAAGGTGGAAACGGAGATGGGGCACCTTTTTGCGTGAACCCTCATTTCGTTGTCCAGGATGCGTTTCCGGTAGGGGGCCCCCGAGATCCCGGGGGGCATCGATTTGCATCACCAGAGTCCTCGGTGGCCGCTCGGGGAGAAACGGAATCTCCGGTCTATATACACGCACGCACGCACGCACGCACGCAATGACCGGGGTGTTTGTGAAGGAGCGTACACACACACACACATACACACACACACACACACACACATGTGCTGGAGCAGAATGGGGCAGCTGGAGAAGAAGAATGGAGTAGCAGAGTGGAGCGAGAATCTTTGTGAGATGCGGCCAGCGGACGTCGCCTGCAGCCGGAGCCTTATTGATTCAAGGGTGGATTGGTGGATGACCAGAGGGGAGGGGGGGGGCGGCGACGGCGACTCTCGGGGGTTGTTGCACCTTAGTGCACTCCCGTTGGAGGAGCCGTTGGAGCGGTGATTTCGCATCGTATCGGGCGTGTGGGACATAGAAACGCTAGTATTAGTAGTAGTAGTAGTCGCAGCAGTAGTAGTAGTAATAGATTATCAAGATCCTGCCGATGCGCGGGAATCCTGTTTCGAAACGATGCTTTTATTTTAAACTGTTTTACAACCTATTTTCGTATAACCCACCAAACCCACCAAAAAGGCTGTCCTACTGGCTGTCCTACACTGGACGGCCAGTCTAGTCTAGTAATTCGGTGAACTCTAGTAATTTAGCTACCTATCTAGATCAGCAGCTGTAGACCAAGGTGAGGAACACCTGACACGCAGCCCGCGCTCGAGAGTTGCCCCGGAAAGCCCCGGCAAAAACGGGCGACAATGTTGCCAGCCCAATTGTTGCCCCCAGCCTAACGCTCGCTAAAGCTACGCTGCCGGCGAAATATACACACACATACGCGCACACACACACACACATACTCCACAGACTCTAATCTACAGGCCTATCGTTTTTGTTTTTCGCAGGTCCGCGCAATCCCATCACTAATGTCCAACTAACTCTAGACCACTAGACACCACCAGACTGCTTGGTGGCCCAGGCCCCCGAAATCGCAGTCGCACCGTACCCACTCTTCCCCCCAAACACCCACACAGCTGACTTAGCACGTATATTTACACAGCACGTCCCCGCACCGCACGGCGTTTAGCCGCTGGCGCGGTTCTGGGAGCGCGCGAACGCCAGCAGCGGCTGGCTGTGGCTGAACCGCGCGTACAGCCGCTCGGCACTCCCGAGGGTGTTGGCCTTGGTGCCGAGGCACATCTTGTACTGGGCCTCCTCCAGGTCGGTATCACAATGTATTGGGTGGAAGACGTGCACGAGCGACGGGTCCGGCGCCCGGAACACGCTCAGTTCCTCGGCTGGCGGAGGTGTCGGCGGAGCCGGCGGAGTCGGCGGCGTCGGTGGCGTCGGGAGCGCTGCCGCCGCCGGTGACGTTGCCTCCGCTGCCACCGCTGGGCGCAGCTGGGCGGGTGTCGTGCCGCTGCTGGACAGTGGATTCCAGCGCCCGTCAGCGATCGCCCGGAGCCGCAGGTTACCGCGCTGGTTGAGCGCGATCACGTTCTCCAGGAACACGATGTCCTCCAGGCCCCAGCCCTGGATGGTGGTGCTGAGGCCCTTCAGGTCCGGGCGCTCCAGGTCCGCCTTGTAGATGCCGACCAGCCCGTACCCGAACTGGCGGAAGTATCCGGTCTCGTCCGTGATCGGGTACGGTGCCGAGAAATTGCGGACCGCCGGCGGCCTTAGGTCACCGCTCTCGGTGGTCGGGCCGCCCCCGGGGGCCCCCGACTCCAGTGCCGGTGCGTACTCGCTGAACACGATCGGCAGGTAGATCTGGCGGCCCCGGATCACGTTCTGCCGGATGCGCACCAGCGACTGGGCGCTGAACACCATGTCTACGTCGATGAAGAACAGGATGTCATCGTCGGCACAGTGCAACGACTTGGTCGCCCGGTCCAGGGCGAGACCACGCGAGAAGTTCCCGGACAGTGGGACGAAGTTGATGCGGGCCGCCGGATGCCGGGACTGCAGGCCGGTCAGTAGGGTCAGGAGCGCCGGTGACTCGGGTGCATCGACGTACAGCGCCACCAGTAGGTCCGTGCACGGGTTCCAGCCTCCCGTAGGTCGGAGCGCTACCTCTTCGTAGTTGCGCAGGAACCGCCCGAAGGTCTCGGTCCGCCCGGACAGCGGCAGCACGAACACGATCCGGCTGTGGTCGCACCCCCGGCCAGTGTCGGCAGTGTTGCCAGCCATCGCGGTGAGCCGACCGAGCCCACCGCTCAGCAGTGACTTCATGCGATGCGAAATGCGATCTACCGGGAAGACACGGGGACTTGTAGAGGGCATGGATCAATGGGGAGGGGTGTTGGGTACCTACCGAGCGTGATCGTATGGAGCGGCACGGCATGGTTCTGAGTGACTGGTCCGCCCGACGACGACGGTTCCTGGTGCGGACTTCCTGACGTGATCACCTCGCGCACCTGGATCTCGGTGAACGAGCGCTGGATGTAGAGGTGGCGCCGTACCGGCACGGTCATCTTCTTGCCGCGGTACTTTTTGTACACCAGCAGCAGGTCCAGTATCAGGTCCTGCCCGTACAGGCTGTTGACGCGCGTGTACCCGTACAGCAGCTCCCGGAACTCGATCATCCGGCCTCGTTGGCGCGAGAAGTTGTTGATGTGCTCCATGATCTGCCAATGGGGAAGCGAACGTACGTTAGGTTATCTGCCCCTAGGCACCGCAGCCCCAGTCGTACCTCTCGGATGACGTCACTCAGGCCCTCCTTCGTAGACGACTCGATCCGGCGCTTCGGGTTCGGGTGGTTGGCCGAGTAGAGGCTCTTGGCGATAAAGTCCCACTCGAGCAGCTCGTCGAGCGTGCGGGGCCGGTGACGGTTCAGGTCTGGCGCCACACCTTGAAGTAAAATAGTCAATGTCGCTAGAAACCTCCCGACCACTCTCGAGCGGGTGTCCTACCGAGCACGTTGTGGTCCCCGAGGTAATCGGCGCTGCTTTCGTCGCGCGGAAAGATGGGCACGCCCGGCGCCAGGTTCTTGTTGATCTGCCGCGGTATCTGCAGCAGCGACGTCATCTTGGCGATGTCCCGGTGCAGCAGCAGCGACTCCTGGCGCAGCTCCTGCGCCCGCAGGCCGAGCATGTAGGCGTGCAGCCGGTACATGAACGCGGGCTGCTTCACCGGGTGTAGCGTGATGGCGCTGTGGACCTCCTTGTTCTTCAGGCTGCCCGAGAACGCTCGGTTGCCGCTCGAGTTGTGGTGCAGGATGGACTGCATCTGGGGGGGTGTGAGAGAGTGACGATAGATTGTGTGGTTCGGTAGAGGTCGAGGTCCCAGGCGGGTACTACCGTACCTCGTAGTTCCAGGTGCAGGGAATGCCGGCAAACTTCTGGACGCACCGCCCAACCTCGACATCCTCGTGGGTGCTGTAGAGATTCTTCAGGCAGGTCGGGATGTGGGGTGCCACCCGGCGTAGCGTCTCCCGGCTCATGATGACGCCCGGTCCGCCCATGCAGAAGTTTTCGTCAAACTCGAGCGACAGCAGACCGAAGTCTTCGCTGTTGCCACGGCCGGCCTGCCCGATGAACTGCGGTTTCGAGCTGTCGATCGAGCGCAGGAACCGCTCCAGCCGGTCCGGGCGCACGTAGACGTCGTCGTCCGCCCGAACGAACCACTCGAACCGGTCGATGTAGTG
>NW_026454076.1:0-12365 GCF_943734635.1 Anopheles cruzii
GAGACTCGGATGAATTTTTCCGTTCGAGAACGCGGATCGGGGGGTAAATTTCCAATCAACTGATTAGCGAATGTTGTTAAGTCCTGTTTAGACAAAAGACCAAATTAGAAAATGTTAGTTCATCATGATTGGGCCATATTTTGTAACCCAAAAAAAAGTGAAGCAAACTTTCCGGGGACTTCCGGGAGGAGACGTTCGAGATCCACGGTAAGAGAGAGAGAGGGAGAGGCAATCTCCTGCGCGCGCAAATGAGGGCACTGCGCAATATAGCGTCTTCCGAAGTCTATAAAAACTGACCCGCGGCGGGCGCATTAATATGTTTTCCTTGTGTTGTGTTGCGCCTTGTGCTTTGTTATGAAGCTTCTGAGAGGACGCGACCAACCGACGGTGGCGCTCCGACCGGTTCTTCAGTAGCAGGCAGGCAGGGAGAGGGAGGAAGGGTATGCTATATGCAGCGCAAGACGCGCGCGCACCACGCGCGCGCATCGCGTTGCAGGACTAATTTGAATATAAATGTGTCTGTGCATGTTTAAGCAGTTCCCAGAGCGCCGCCACCGCCGCCGCCAACATGAAACCCACCGCCGAACGTGTCCTCCGAGAAGCAAAAAGGTTCCTAGCGCTGGCTTCTTCGAGGCAAGCGATTCCCCGGGCGGACGACTTCAGTCGCATGGTGCATCGAAGTTCATCAGCGACTCCAATCGGCGGTTTGGCACTACTTAACGGCGGCTGGCCAGCAGGTCGTGTGCCACACGTACCACGCGCGCGTGTGTGTGTGTGTGCATAACGGTCCCCACTTCCGGAGAGTGTCGGATGGGCGACTTCTCGACTCGGGTGCGCGCTGAATCGAGAGAGGCCTCTTCGGGCCAACAGCTTCCCAGGGAATGGAACACAGGCGCACGCACGCACAAG
This sequence comes from Anopheles cruzii, assembly GCF_943734635.1. Taxonomy (NCBI): domain Eukaryota; kingdom Metazoa; phylum Arthropoda; class Insecta; order Diptera; family Culicidae; genus Anopheles; species Anopheles cruzii. The sequence continues at coordinate 910 of NW_026454076.1, forward strand.
AGAACGAAGATTATCCCCCAAGCGCAGGGTGGTGGAAAGCAGGATCCGGGCACGAGGGATAAATTATGCTAATCCCCCTCGGGCCGCCGTGGCGCTCTCGCCCCGGGTATCGATTTCCCGCAACGGAAGGAGGAAAGCCCCCAATCGTTAATCTGTCAAAAATTGATATCTTAGCCCCGTGGCGCTCCCGGAAGCCGGCCCTGCCCCAGCCCCAGTCCACTTTCCGGTCCCCTCCCCAGGGGTGAACCCGCGACAAATGAGTCCGCGAGATCCGCACGGTTGTAGTATGTGTGTGGGGCGTTGTTGTTGTTTCAAATGAGGTGCGAGCCGTGGTGGGGTCACCTGGCAGTATCCGCCGACTCCCTCTTGGCCGGGGTTCCTTTTACTTCCGGCGAAAGCAAGGAAATGGGAATGCAAATCAGAGCTCTCCGGGTATTCGGTTCCGTTTGATTCTTGGTCCCAGACCAAGACCCTCAGGTACCCCGTTGGGTTCCCTTATCATGCCTATGGGTGTGTGCGTGTGTGGTGCTCCGTTTTTTGCAGCGACTTTTGTTGACTCATTTGCTCTGTCTTGGTCTCTGTCTGTGTGTCCAAGAGCGCTAGCCTCTTGTGGACGCGGCGGCGCAGACCCTTTCCGATAATGAATATTCAATTAAATTGTTTGCTTCGCCGATCGGTCTTCTTCGCTTTTCGCCCGTTACTCCGGATCCGATCCGATCGATCGGCACGGAGGCGCGCGCGCGCAGAGAACATACGCAAGCGAGCATCAACGTACGCGCCCGCGTTTATGTTGGCGGCCCTCCTGTGTGCTCTTCTGTCTCGTTTGTCCGTTCGATTCCGCCTGTTTTTGTTTGTATAGGGTGATCCATCTAGTGTTTGGATTTTAAACACCCCGATTACTGGACTTTTAAAACGTCAAAGTTTATTCTGGAAATTATTATTATTATTATTTATTGTCATTTTATTTCATGGGCCAGTATTCTTAATAGGAAAATATATAAGATATGGTACAAATTTCACTTAAAACTATACATATTTAGAAGTCACCGATTGTAGCGTCAAAAATCATACGCAAACGAGACCGACCGAATGTACTGACGTTTACTGATAAGTCAAAATCAAAATAATGGTACACTTGATTAAACCTAGTTGACATGAAGATGATGGGGCCAAACTGACCAAATCTGGTCGCCTGCATTGGCACTGTCAGAAACGAATAGTTCTTTAAAACTCTCGACGGCGCAGAAATGTTGACTAATGAAAGAAGCACCGGAGAGTCGATGTTGTGACCGATGAGGTTAGCTACGAAGCAACATTGGGCGACAGCCCGCCTATCATCGAGCCTCTCCAAGCCAAGAACGGACATCGGGTACGACATGGTGGGAGTTGCCATGGCTCGTACCAGATAATTTTTTTCATGGCAATCATAGGATATCATGGAAATCCTTAGAGATTTTTAATAGCAATCCTGGAAATTGTAAACATTTAGTAAAAACTTTGGCATGGAAAAAGGACGCTATACGCTTGCAGAGAATTGGGAAATATTAAAAACTTATTTCCAAAATGGTGAGTCGTTAACTCAAACTGTACGAAATTTGAAAATTCAACTCATTTAAGCTCATTTCGACCTCGCTGGTTGTCGTATTTGGTGCTCAAGATGAAACTCACACGTCGTTCAAGAGAAGCCAATGCACCTAAAACAAATGACTGTTTCTTCGAAAATGAAGAAAGAGCCGTAACCGTCGATGGCGTACGCTACCGAGAAAAGTTGGCTTCTTCGGCGAAATTGAAGCTGAAAACTTGGCCTACATTTGGTTTCAAGAGGACGACAGCAGGACATACAGCGCGACAGCCTTAATCGATCTTAAGAATTAAAACACTAGATCGGACACCACCCTATAGGGTTTCTACACGACGCGGACCCAGACCCAGAGAACCCCAGGAGCAACCTATCGCGCGGTGTAGACTCACGCACGCACACAGCCCAGAGAGGCCACTGGTTAGCGGCGTGTGCGTAGCTTAAGCGAGGTAGAGGTTCCCTGCGCGGGCGCGCAGGTTCCATGCGCCTTGCGGTGGAAAAAAATCCACAGGAAATAGAAGAAAGAGACAGCAGCGCGCGCAGCACAGTCAGATAGAAGAGGGCGATCAACGCACCAGGGGAAAATGGAGAGCGCAAAAGAGCGGATGTTAGAAATTAAACGCCGCATAAAGTTAGTGGGCCGGCGCGCGGGGCGACGATTAGCTAGGCTCTAGGCGTGCGCCGCGCGCGGCGGCCGGGAAGAACTCGCGGCCGGGAAGATCAACAATGTGAAAAACAAAAAGACGACCATCATTGGGTTGGGCTGTTTGCGGCTCACCTTCTCTCTCGTCGGAGCGGCGGTGTGTAATAACGGCGGACGGAAAATAAAAGGGCCACAAGAGAGCGAAGTAAGTAATGGGGGGAAAACGGGAGAAACACCAACACTCCCTTTAATGGGCTGGGTGGTGGCCACAGCACCACCAACCACCCAGACACCCAGTCAGCCACCCAACAAGCCGTGAAATGTTGCATTTAGTGGCGGCGGCGGTTGCACGTGCGTGAAAATGTGCTTCCGCCCACCAGATCATCGTCGCCACGTGCGCCCCGTGATCATCTGGTGCCGGATTGCCAACCTCGAAGCAGGATCCTCGGTCTCTAGTATCTCTAGTCTTGTGGTCTGTCGCCAAAAAGGGACCGGTTCCAGTTGATGAAGATTTGACAAAACGAGAATCCGGACCCTGACAGGAGACTCCTCCGGTAGGTCCCCAGAGTTGGTGATCATCGTCTGCCGGATCACTACCGACAGAGACCCAGAGATCTTCAAGATCTCCAAGGAATGCCACCAGACTCCATTCTGACGCGTCGTCCACACGTCGTCTGTGGCGCTGGCTATATAACGGGTTTGCTGCCGTTGTTGTTGTTGCTGGGGACGTGTGTTATCTCACGCTATTGAACCCACTTCCGGATGTGTTACGATTCACACGAGGCGGCGGCCAACATCCGGTCGGTCGGTCAGGTCGCGGACCGTGTGACTCTCTTGTGGTTGCTCCAGAGAGGTGGAACCTCAATTAGATTACCGTTTTGGACATCGTGGATCGTGGAGCGAGAGAGAGAGAGAAGCAGAGACTGGAGCGGGCCACAGGAAAATGGTCATTTTTCACACACAGCCCCACAAGCCCAAGAGTGACCGGTAACCGGGGACCTCCTTCTCCAAACTCCGCCGCCGCCACCAGCTCTCTGGTGGGGCTCTGATCTCGTTAATTTTGAATTCGAATCCACTTCCTCCCGAGCGGAGAGAGAAAGTCAAATGTTGTGGCCGGGCCCGCGCAGAGTAACCTGTTTTTTGCCGATTTGCGTGCCAAGATTTCTTGTGGAGGCAGGAAACCACCAGCCCAGCCCGGTTCCAGCCACACACTCTCCACGGTGCAATTGAAGGACAACAACGAGCGCGCGCGCCGCGAATCGAAGGAAAAAGGGCTTTAATTAGTCGTTTATTAAGCGATTGGCGCGTTTCGATAACGGCGTCGCCAGCGTGTGTCCTGCGTCCTGCTCCCTCCCACCGATTATCTTGGGTCTTGGGCCGACCAAAAGGAGACCTCATTTACCGCGCGCGGCGCTCGCAAATCCCGTGAACTTAATTCCCGCCACCTTTTTTTCCGTTGCGTTCGATGGCGTTCGAAAGGAAGTTGGTCGGTCTGTATGATGCAACTTCCCTCCCCGTGTTTGCCACCGCTCTGCCTCCCCCCTTGAGGTGTGGACCATTAATCCGCGCTGCCTGCCCTCGACTACCTGTTACGTGAGGTAGAGTTGGCACCTTTTTGGCCCGCAACGCAACGCTTGGGTCTCTGAGGCTTTTGGTCACACACCGACCCGACCCGACCCAAAACCCCCTGAGATCAGCTCCCCACCATCACTTCCCCGCGCAGGAGCGATCGTGTGAAGATCGGGCCCCAGCACCCCAGCCTATTGGACCAATTTTTCTGCATAATTTTAGCAGCCCGCGGTTTATGGGTCCCTCGCGACAAAAAAGGTGTATCCTTCCTCTTAAGGTCTCTTTCTCTCACCCATACTCATAGGGTGTGTCCGAGATATAGGTGGGTCCTCTCTCTTTGCCCCCCAGCCTCTCAGAAGAAGCGGAGGGATCGGAAAACAATCAAGAAAATCGCCGGTGGCCGCGCGCGGTGATAGTGTGTCAAGTCAGCGGGCGGGTGGAGGGTGATGAAGTGTGTAGGTCAGGAGTGTGGCGATGGGAAAGGAAATGGAACTAAATCACCCCAACACACACACATACCGTCCAGAATCACATCTTGTGAATGAAACGGATGAATGGACCCCCGCGGGCGGACGGACCCCAAGAAAAAGGGGGTTATTGGTCCGTTATGATGGCGCGAGGTTGTGCGTTTCCTTTGCCTCACACACACACACACACGGCGCCCGGTACGCCACCCCGGGGGATGCTGTGATCGCGCTTGATCTCTCGTCGAGGTCTTTCTCGGGCCGCGTGCGAGCTCTGAGGTGGATTGGTGAGGTGGCTCGACCCACCACCGGATGTGAGTTGCGGCGGGCGGTGGGTGTGCTCTCGAAACTGATTACATTCACTGGGACCGTCGATCGGTGTCGGGGATTAGTATGCAAAAGGCGGATGATGAAATTTAAGGCTCCACTCGACCTAGCTCCTCTTTTGGGTGTATCCTGTTCTCCCTCGCGCATTGTGTGCGAAGTGAGGCCGCGCCACGCCAAGTGGCCGGATGCTGTTCCCGCGGCCAAGGATGCGCGGCAGCTGAACACGTGCGCGCTTGCGCCCACTGCGCCGATCGCTGCTTTCACCGCGCACGTGTCCTTGCGCCGGCTGTTCGGGCGGAAGTAGGCGATCACTGACGGGACGGCACGGGGGACAAGACGGTACTGAGAAGCACCTCACCACCAACGCTGGTTTGTGTTATGGCCGCAGACAAGTGTCCGCGGAGCTGAGCGCAGCTGAGCGAGCTGAAAAAAAAAACGGCGACACCGAAGGAGGAGGCCAACCAACAAATAAAAAAACGACGACGCGAAGCGAAAGAGGCGAGGAGAGAGGGACCCGAAAAATCTATGATGCACCATCCGGTCCCCGTATATGGATCTGGTTTCATTTCCGCTCCGACAGAGCCCCGAGCCGGGTCCCGTGAAAGGTAGAGGTGACGCTCTGAGAGTACAGAGGGAAAAGTAGGTGTGCGGTGGTGGGGTCTCAGGGGTACGGGGTCGAGAGAAGCGACAGTATTGCGCCGTGCCGCGACCGGAAGTGCGTACAACACGCCGTGCGTAAAACACGCCGTGCGCACTGAAGGACAAAAAACAACACCGAAGACCGTATCATCCACACACACAGAGCTCCTGTTAATAATGATGTGATCGTCTTGTTGTCTGTCATCATCATCATCATCATCCTCTTTGCCCGGCTCAGCTTTGTTGCAAGGATTTTTCGGGACATCGCTTTGGCCTTTATGCCCCGGCACACACCTGCACACTTCCGAATACGTGTTGCGGCCGTCAATTGTGAATCACAACCACCACCCCGAGCCCAATTGTGGTGAGGACCGGGGGTCCTTATTTCGAGGTTCGATCATCTTCATCATAGTAAGCGCGAACGCCCGATTCGAGTCTTCGCTGGCGGCCTTGCGGACACTGTCCTCCCATCTATATCTAGGGCTACCGACTGGTCTCTTGCCATGCACCTTTCCCAGTAGCGTTTTCTTTGGAATCCTTGACTCATTCGTTCGTATATTGTGCACAGCCAATTGCAATTTTTGTTTCTTTATCATGACAGAAACTTCTGGATCATCAAATATTTCATAGATTTCTCTATTATGTCTGATCTTCCAATACTGGGCCATGGATTCTTCTGAGGATCTTTCTCCCGAAAACATTTAGTCTGCTTTCATGAGACTGAGTCAGGACCCAGTTCTCCGATCCAATAACACACGACAGGGCGGATTATTGTCTTGTATGGAACGCAAATCAAGTTGTTGGAACGCAAATCAAGAAAAAAAAACAATTAGTCAGGGATAAATTTGATTGACCACTTACGGTAAGCTATTCAACGCCTAAAGGTGTTCCACCTCAGAATCGGGACAAAAGTCGCGCTCCAGACTGTTACGTTATGACCGAGAAAATAAGAAGTAGCAAATCAAGCAACAGGCGCGCGAAGCACGATCAGAACATGTTTTGGACATGTCTCGGAAACGTTATTTGGGTGGTCGAACATAGTAGACATCGACAGAAAGAGAGTTCGAGCAAGAAGTGACGCGTGATGGTCGAACTTGTGAAGGTGATGAAGTCCGAAAATAAAGTTTTTGATTCGAGAAGCTCTTCATCTGATATCCAATTGGAATCGCCTGCCGCCGGAAGTTGTTTTATTATTCAATTGTTATTAGACCGGAGCACCAACTTTGAGGCACAGATCACAGGGTTCGTATTGAAAAAGGTCAATACTCGATCGCGTTGGGCTATAGCGGCTCATAGTGGACCACTCCGAGCCGTTTCTTGTTGTCTTTTCCGTTGAGAGGTAAAGGCCATAACAAGAAACCGAGACAGAGGACTCCAGACGTTCGAGGCAAAGAGGAACCGCGGGTTGCGTTGCGTGTTGTGTACCTCGGTTTATTGTTGTGCCCTGCCCGTGTGTTGCTAATGCAGTTGTTGTGTTTGGTGCGCGCCATCATAATTACGCCTGTGTGTCTTGCCCATATGCAGATGGTGCCTCTCGGTTTGTCTCTACTAAACCTTGCACGAACGGTGGTGGCGGTGACTTCATCTGGGTGGCAAACGAGAAGCCCCTTCGGTAACGATCTTCAGGAGTAAAAAATAGACCCGGCCCCGACGGCAATCATCATCATCGTCGGTGGTTTCCCCTAGATGATGATGATAAATGACTGGAACCTCGGCGCCCGAGAGAGGGAACACACGACAAGGAGGATATGGGTTTGAATAAGGACATGCAGCACGCGGACCAAGAGGCGGAGCCCTCACAGCTCCCGGGTGGAAGACACGATAACGAGACGAGAGTTGGGAAGAGAATATCCTTTCAGATCAAGTATCCTATGCACTCGTTCTTCTTCTCTCTCTCTGTCGGAGTGCGATCAGAAGATTGGATCCGTTTCCTTCCCGCTTGTAACACGGAGCACAATTTGAATGGGGGATTGTTTCACGATCAGCCCTTTTATTGTCTGTGTTCGCCCCGTGTGTGTGTGTTTTTCCCTCTTCCTTTTGCTCGTTTTGGTCGCCGTCCGATGATCCGATCTTCTTCCGTTCCGTATCATCGTCATCATCCAACCCCTTCTTGTTGTATGTCATCACTTCCGGCTACGTGTGACGATTATGATGGCATCTGGGCTGGGCACACACGAAGGAGCGCAAGCACCGCACCTCTCGATCCGGTGTCTCCCTTGGGGTCGATTCTCAAAAACCCTTCTCCTTTCTCGGGTCCGCGTGTGCTGTGTGCCGCCGGGAAGGGAAAGGTTTTTGCACCGGAAGCACTGATTTAATTGGTCACATCTCAATCCGGCCTCGGGGTGTGACAATCGCGACGAGTGGGGAGGGGACAGAGGGTCCCCCGTCAGTCGGCTGGCTGGCGGGAAAGTGAAAAGTGATTGGCCGGTTTTCGACGACGGCGACGAGAATCTCTCGAGAGTCACACACATGAGCTGGCGCCGGATTTTGATTACCCTCTGAACCTCTGATCGCGTCCATGCGGCGGAGCACCTTCTAATAACGCCACATAGCGTCCCCTCGAGGGGGTTGGGGAGAGAATACTGGCGGTGGTGTAGTGTTGGATTACCATCTCCTGTCTTTATTGTTTCCTGTCGCCGATGGTCTCTCCGATGGGCGTCAACAACGGTGCGCACCGGAAATTGACCCTCAATGGTGTGTGCTGTAGCGCTCTCTCGCTCTTCCTTTCACCATATCTCTCTCTCTTTCTCTATCACACACGCAATGTTGGGTGTTGTTTCTAAGTGTGTCTAGCAACCACAGCCGTTTGCTCCAGAGCGTTGCTGCTGGCAACGCTCTCTTGCTCTCTCCCTCTGTCTCTCTGTCTTTCTCTGTCTCCGCAGCACGGTTGGGTTGCTAGGATAGTAAAAAAGTTAAAAATATATTCGCGGCGCCATTTTCAGGACGACCCAGGGCCAGTTTATAAGGAGTTTCGGAAGAAGTGTTGGCGGCCAGAGAAGTCCACCCAAGTCCCGAACGTCACAACGGTGCGGCCGGTGTGCCTCGGTGTGTGTGTGTGCGCAAAAACTAGAGCCTCATTAAACCCCCCTCCGCGGCCAATTAATTATTATTTCAATTTAATTTATGGCACCTCGAGCGAAGACACGTAAATCAACCGAACTGACCTGCGACAGTCTCTCCGTTGCGCTGCTGTCAGGTTGCTGATGGCGGCTAACGGACACGCAGCACAAACCACAACATAACCCCGATAGGGGCTGCGAGCGTTAGCTTCATCCGCTCGCGGGGATGACATTTCGGAACCATTGGTCTCTAGTGCCTTGAGTTGTGAACGCCGAACGTTTTTTTTTGTTGGTCGGTCGCGTTGTTGAGGTGTCTCCGTCGGGTCGAGCAACAATTAAAAGATCGGAAGGGAGAGAGCACCACCACCGCCACCGCCATCATGCATAGCGAAATGGAAAAAGAACCTAATCGAATGGAGGGACACCACCGAACACACATGCCTCACTGCGCTACTCACTCACGCTCCATTCGGCGCAAAAGGGAGTGCTTATGAAACCCCGAGGCCGATGGTAGGGGTGTGTGTTCCGAGGACATTAAAATCCCCCCAGCCGGGCGACACGAAGTGACAACAAAAAATGAGATAAATGCATCACATTTTAGCATTCAAATTAAAAATAAACCGTGGGAAAAGCCGGAGCGCCCTGCTCCTCTGCGTCGTGACGCGGCACCCAAGGTGGGGGGGGCCGGGCCCCGGGCCAATCAACCCCGCACCGGGCAGCAACACCTTCCGTCGGGTGAGTGTGTGTCGCTCGCGATCCCCTCTTTTATTAGCGATCATTGCCAGCTATCGACAGAGAGGTACCAGAGTTTCGTGTGGTGAAGAGCGATATTTAATGGGATTACTACATGACTGGGAAGGGCAGGAGGATCGACAGGACCTTGATGGGAAACGAGCGCGCGATACATTGGGTGTGGACCGCGCTGTATGGCACGTAGCACCGTCTTCTTGAAATAAAATGTCGTCCAAGTTTTCAGCTTCAAATTTGCGAAGAACCAATCAGAAAAGCTTTCTCCTTCTTCATTTTCGAAGAAAATTGGGCCGATGATCCCGATCCGGATGATTATTAGCAGAACCATCGAGGACCTTTTTAAATTTGGTACAGTTTGAGTTGAAGACTCTCCGTCTCTTTGGAAATAAATTTTACATATTTCCCCATTTTCTGCAAGCGTATAGCGTTCCATTTCGTAAATATCAAACTGTTTACTAAATGTTTACAATTTCCAGCATGACGTTTGACGTTTTAAACGTCAAGCAATTGGAACTAATTAAAACTGATTTCTTCGCTATGAATTATTCAACAAACCTTGAACCTGTCAGTAATAATTTTCCCTTTTTTCGGTCTCACCAACTCAACGCCTTCTTCAAACGCTTCAAAAACACTCCCGACGAGAACTAAATTTAAAAAAACGCCTTCTTTGACCAGAGAGGAAGATGGATGAATAATCAACTTGTAAAATTTTCACATTTTCACCGTTAGTTGTATCTGAAAATAAAAGATAACAAAATGGGTAAAAACTTCAATCGGTAACGAACTTTGAATTCAGTTTAAAAACGGACATGTGGTCATAAATCTATATAGAGTAAAAAATAGAGAATTAATGTTAATGTTAGAGACTCACCAATCTGGAAAAAAGTTTTTAGTATTTCCTAATTTTATGCAAGTGTACACTGTCCGAATTCGTAAATCTCCAAGTTTTTATGAAATGTTCACACCTTCCAGAATGACGCTTGACGTTTTAAAAGTCAAGTAATCGGTAGTTTAAAATTCAAACACTTGATGGATCACCCCGTCGTCGTTGGAATGGAGCGAAAGGAGAGGTGCTCGGTGGCGGGGTCCCCCTTTGTCCACGTGCACTGTGTGCTGAGAACGGAGGGTGGTTGCTGTTGCGTCGTCGTCGCGCCCACATATATTCATTTAACGCATGAGCGATCTCCGTCGGGCACTTTGTCCCTGTTCGCGCGTCTCGTAGTGGAGGGCGCGCTGGGGCGGGCGACACGCAGGCAGGGTGTCCTGTGCGTGGTGCCTATGCTCGGGGCTATGTCGGCGCACAGGTGTTGTGCCCACCAACGCGGGCGCCCTCTTCGCTCATAAGCCATTTCGGGGACTTGAACACAGACGACTGCCACACGAGAGGACCCTTTTTCCGATCGAGTGCCGCCGCAAAGGGTGCACACCTCTCGCTCTGAATGTCATAAAATTAATGGGGAATGTTCGTTTTTTAATTCGGTTGCAACATTATGCTGCGTGGCACCCCCTATACACACCCGGCAGAGTCAGATAGTGATCGTGGGAGCGTTTGACTAAAGCCCTAGCTGGATCGCGCGTTCCCTGTTTGGCGCCTTCGTAAGGATAATGGGAATCGATTCGTGGAATCCCACCACCACCACCTAATGGTGTCACCGCGCCGTGGCCTCCAATTGTTGGAACTCTTCGAACACTCGAAGTAAAGTTCCAACAAATTCCAATGATAATTCACCTAGAAAAAGGACATCCCCAGAGCGCACACTGGTTATAGAGAAGACCATCCGACTATTATGCGTGGTGGATCCTATGCAACAATCAACCCCGAATGAAGGTCAAGAGGGAGAAAAGGTGGCTTGTTGTTATCAAGTAAATGCTCTTACCGACCCCGGACCGGAAACAGCACTCCGGGCCCCCTGGGAGCTCTGTGCGCTTCATTGAGCTCACATTGTCCGGAGCGACATCCGGTGTGTCGGGTCTCGGGGTCGCGCAACCCCGAACGCGAAGGGACACTCGAGACCCAGTGAACAATTTTGAGTGCCCGAGCCCGAAATTTCACGTTCCATCTGACGGTTCGTTCACGATCCTATACGATTTCTTTATGGGTCGCTTGCTGTGGTTCGCCAATGGTTCGCGAAAGGGCCCAACTGAAGGAACGCGAAAAATGAACTCTCGAGCGTGCCCCTTGTCTCCTCCCTCTTTTCTATGTGTCCCCTCTCTTTCTTCGTATTCTCCCATTTTCTTTCTCTTCTTTCCTGACCCCAAATAAAATAGTTCGTGTTTTTGATCGGTTCCAATTCGGTATATTTTCTCTCTCTTTTTTGGGATCACTCTTCACTCTTCACTCTTAACTTTTCACTATCGGTCGTCGTGGTGCTGCGTATTAAACGATGCCGACACTTGTTGTTGCATGTTTTGTGTTAGAATCCCAA
>NW_026454076.1:12465-14425 GCF_943734635.1 Anopheles cruzii
ACTTTTCGATCCTGCGTTCTCTGCTCTGCTCTCTCGTTTCTCTGCGCTCTCTCTGGTTTTTCGACCCGAAGCGTAACGATGAAACGTTAAAGCGTTTTTGTAACTCACGAACGGAAAAGAGATAGCTGACGCTAGAGCGAGATAGGAGACTTCTTACTTCTCACGTTCACGCTTCGGATCCGACGCAAAAGCCCGAACGCCCGAAGATCGGGCCGAAAGTTACCGAAGCCGACCCGAACACAGAAAACATCGCCGCTGGTTACTCACCGCACGACACAGCGCTCTCTCACCTCGCCCAAAAGAGAGCGACCGGTTGTCTCTTTCTGGCACGCTGCCCTGTAGTTGTCGCCTCTTTCTCTCTCGCTCTCTGGCGATGAATTAGAGCCGCGAGCGAGTGATGAGCGATCACAGAGCAGAAACAGCATAAAAAGTTTTATTGGCGCAACACGCACACACAACATTTTTTATGATTCGTTTTGCACACACACACACACTCCTGTGCTCCCCCCTACGCGTCACCCACGCCATGGGTTTTTGGGGAGCGAACGAACTCACGGGCGAGGATCACGGATCCGGAACGGAAGTAATTTTCTCGCCCGACAGACCGGCGGGGTCTTTTCAAGGCTCGCGGTGCACACCCGCGCGCGCATTATCCTGGCGGCGGTGGCTCTTTCCCACACTAGCGAGCGTTCTCCCCCTGTTTTTTGGTGCAAGAGAGAGAGAGAGGTCCTTACATGATCCTTGCGTCCGCAGCAGCATGTGAAGCAATTTGTGGCGTTCCTCTTTCCCACACACAGAGCAGCAGGACATTACAGGGGCCACCACCGCTCGGACACATTTTCCCACACAGGACCGGACCGAAATTTATGTATGCAGCCAGCGAGCCACCAACACGACCGACAACCACCTGTCGCCGGGGTTCGCGAGAGACAGAGGCTTGACACACACAGAGACAGAGGCTTGCGGGCGGATCTCGAAAGGCAAATCGGGATGTGCAAGGATCGCTCGAGCCGCGGCGGCGTACACAGACTCCGAGTATATGATGGTCGGCGACCGATCTTTAACGACCCGGCTGGTGTCGCTCTCTCTCCCTCTCTCTATCTGTCCGTCTCATCGTCGTGTTTCGCGGCGTCCGCTTTGTGCTTCCGTTCCCGGTGTAAGCGGATCGTTGCTTTGCATCCTGTGCGCGGCGCGGCGTATACGACGAAATTTGATGTCTCTATTTGATTAGGTCTCCTTTCCGCAGGGTCGCGGGGAGAGTACAGCGGGGTCCCACCACCACCAGCACCGTCGTCGAGGTTTATTTTCCTTTTCTCACACATCGCGATACATGATACTTGAGACACCAGCGGGTCTAGACAACACGAAAAAGCGGAGAAGCGCGCTCCCGACACAAAAAGGACACCACACAACACAGGAGCGGAGCAGGGCCTGAAGTTGTGTGTTTTTTCCCGAGGTCCCCCGAGGGTGTAATTCATGAAGGCATAGGCCACAGCAAGCCGCGGTCCAGACCTCAGCCATTGACTCCTGCTGCAGTTGCTGTTGGGATAGTGTCCTGTTTAGCGATCCCACGCGGTTGCGCGTTAATGGAACCAAAAGAAGGCAAACATAGCGGCGGCGTCGTCGTCCGCACCGGGTGACGTCACCGAGACCGGCCAACAGGTAGCGCGCAGCAGACACATTTTGGCGACAACAGGTTGAGCAAAGAGATTAGCCCAGGGAATGTCATCACCCTCCTTAATCCTGTGCTTGGTGTCCCGTGTGGAGTGGGTCTTATTGCCACCTCTCTCCTGGAGTATCGATATCCGGTCCAGTGACATTCCATTGACCGGAATCACGGCGAACCACAGAAAAGAAAAAAAAACAGGAAACCCCGAGGTCGATACCTGATATCGGAGGACGAGAGCAGCGCTTCTCGAGTGTCCCTTCGCGTTCGGGGTTGCGCGACCCCGAGACCCGA
>NW_026454077.1:0-14395 GCF_943734635.1 Anopheles cruzii
GGGCGGCAGAAGGAAAAAAAAAACCCGTAGACAACTTATGTCGGACTGGGGGGAACGACGATGTCGAGGGTCTAGGGTTAGCCCCGTTTTTTTTCTTTCTTTCTTTCGGACGAATGGGTTTTAATCTGTGGCTCTAGTGGCTGTCGCGGCTGCAATCGGAACACCGTTTTCCTATTTTTCCGTTCCACTCCGACCGGGCGGCGACGGGCGGCACGTACGACGAGATGTATGCGACATCACGAATCCCGGGAACGAGACGAAGTGGTTCGGCGGAGCTTATGGGACGCTCGCTTTCGGTGATCGGAATAGTCCTGCGAGGGGGGCAGGCGATGGAGAGGAGTGACTCATTTGTGGGCGCGCTGTGTCACCGTGTTCCTTTTCAGCCCCAGTTGGCGGCCACTTCTCGACAGTGGCCTGGCCCCCTTCGCGTAGCCAGCGCTCCAAGGACAAAATCCACCCAGGGTGTGGTCCGGCGGCGGCGACGGTGATTAAATCGTGCTCCGGCGCGCTGCGGTCGCCTGCTGCTGCTGCTGCCGGCGATCGCTTTGGTAGCAAATGGCCCATTTCGAATGGCACCGTCGAGAGACCACGGCGATCGTGTGGCTGGCTGGCCGTCGCACACGAAAATGGGTGGCCTGGAGCGAAGAAAATTGGCTCAGATTGGATTGCTGCGGGCCGCGCGCCCGTCGAGCGACGCACATTCGTGTCAAGCGGTTCTGCTTTCGAGACGGTTTTTGTCCACTTCGTTCCTTTCGCTCACTCACCGGTCCGTCCGCGTGGTGGTCACCGGTGCTGGGTGGAGTTCATAAATACGCTTAGTTAAGGGATTTGTTTCGCCCGCTCCGAGAGAACCCCCTTTTAAATTCTACGCCACCCGTCGTCACCATCGTGGTCTTGGTCGCAATTTATTGCATCAGAGTGTACGCCGCGCGCGAAACCGTAGGCTACTTTGCTCGCCTCGGTGGAGCTAACCCGCACGCGCGCCCGCCCGCAGAAGGCTTCTGTCAGGCTTCGCGGTCGAGCGAGGCCTACTTCGGGCCGAACGATGTCATTGCCGATTGCTGTCCGTGCGAGTGTGTTTTGTTTATGCCCCGCAAGACCCGCAAACCCCGCGGTTTATGACTCCGGCCCCCCTCCAGGAACTTGGATTTGAGTAATACGCAAAATGTAATACTTTCTTTCGTAACGCGAACGGCAGCGTGATTGCCGTCGGTGGGGATAAATATTTCCACGAAAGTTCGGCCGGCTCTAATTGACCACATAAAACACGATCTGACTCAATTGTGCAACGTGGCGGACACTGTGTTTGAATGTTTTCGTTTCGTTTCGTTTGCAACCAAAACATTCGATTGTTTGGTGACCGCCGCACACGCTCGAGAGCCCTACTTGAGGAGCGGAGCCGGCTTGAAGGAATTTAAAGCCCTTTGTGTGTAGGGGATTCAGAGAGTTGACCTGATTTTATCCGCACACACGTTTTAAAGCCCTTTATGTTGCGCGCAAAAGGTCCTTTACGTACGAAGGTTGAAAATGTTGACATCATCGAGAATAGAACCCGCTAAAGCTTGGGCATCGCACGCTACCAGCTGGACCACGGTGACGATCTCCATGTTCCGATCCAAACTGGGTTCCAATAGTGCGGGGTTTGAAATACTCCCATCTCATCATTTCCCCAGGCTTGTAAGTTTTACTTTTTCACACTCCAACATTTTCATCGGCGCGAGTGATTTCTTCGGTATGCTCCGGCAGCGATAACACCAACCAAAAACCGCCGTACTCGTCACTCGTGTCGGCAATCAACGTTTTACCCCAAAACCGAAACCTTCACCGTGAGTGCTTTGGGACGCCAAAGTATTCTTCAAAATCGCCGTTTTCTGTTCCAGAGTTTCACGGCGCTATGACGCGAGCGCCCCCTTGATCACGTCATTGCGTGCTGCGCCAGCGTTGGGACGCCCGGTTCCGCTTCGGTCAGCTTCGGTGCTCCATCGACAGCTGATTAATCAACGTTGATTAGCATAATCAATAACCGCCGAGCGAACGGCGCCGGGCGCTGGTTGTGCATATCGGCCGTTTGATGCTGGGCGGCTGGGTGGCGGCCCGACCTTTGCCGACCGAAAGTGGTCAGAGCCATTACGATTATTGGTGGGGTTATTTTTCGTGTGAGGATAATTGATGGCTTACTTGTCCTTGCCACGGTTGCGCCCCGGGACCAACGACGGTCTCCGGCGTCCACGGTTTTATGATGGTGCCCGGTTGGGTGGCGTTTTTGGAACATTTTTCCACCACACCCCTCCGCCGTCCAACAGCCACTGCCCGTGGTCCGAAATGGAAATCTTGCAAATGGTTTGTTTGTGTGTGCTTTTCATTTGCGGACACCAACGGGCCCCTGCGTACCATTTCTCAACTACACCCGTGAAATTAGAATCTAATTAATTACTGACTCATAATTGAATGCTTTCAAGTCGTTGAGTATTGCAAGTATCTGGGCCCGATCGGACTGCCAAGTGCTGTGTAGTTCTTTCGTCGTTGGCCGGATGAAACTAATCACATAAAAGCTGGCATTGAATTATTGGACTCCGGAAAACGGGACGCGGCGCAGGGAGGACGATACATTTAATGTAGTCTCAGCTTTAGCTTCTTGGCTGGCTCCCGGTCTGGATGCGCTTGATCGTGCGCCGGAAGCGAATCCGGCCCCGGCGAGAAGTTTGGACCTTATATGCTAATCACTTAGCTGGGACTCACATATTTGCTGGACCTATGAATAGCTCCGAATGGCGAGTACGTCGTCCCGATTGGTGGCCAGTATCGGGCTGGATGGTTCCAACCGAAACGGGATTCATGTTTTTCGATCATCCGCCAAACCGATCAATGGAATAGGAGGTTTGAAAGATTTATTTCTCCTGGCCCCCAATGTTTGGCTAATTAAATGGAAAAGAATGCGTCCGTCGATTGCTCCTTACCTGGTCGGCGCGCCGCAATTACTCATCGCCTAATGAAGCGAACCCGAAGCGATGCCAGCCAGTTCCAGCGCGTGTTAAAGTCATATTTCATTTGATTTTCAAAATTCCCACTACCTACCTTGAGGAACTTTCGTCGTCCAGATACGTCTCAGAGTCCCGCTCGGAGATGATGGATGCCATCGAGCGGCAGTTTGCTGCTCTCGACCGGTGGTGTCGGCAGGGCTCTCGGCCTGAGCGTCCCGTTGCCCGTGCTCAAGATGGTTCATCAAGAAGTTGGATTGCGAGACAAGAGCCCAGCGAAGGGATGAAGTACTTGTCATAAGCATCATTTATCTTACAGCTCTATGGAGTCTGGACAGACCCGTGCCGGGGCTCGTCGTGGTGGTGTCCTAGTTTGAAAAATTGTTTGCAAAATCGATGGTCCGCCTCCGTGTGTCTGGTCAACGATCGGATGGTGGGTTGGCCAATTCGGAATTTAGTGCCACTTTAATGTCGGTCAGCGCCTGGGTGCTGCCGGTGAGCTTGATTGATTAGTTCTGCACCGGCGGCAACGGAACTCCGGACCTGGGGATGGGCTTTGGATCAGGTTCACCAACGGAGAGTGCCCTGCGGAGCACCTGCGGATAGGGCTGCGGTTGTATCGGTGTGTGTTTAGCTTAGCTAAACCAGCCGGAGGCGTCCATTTTACCTGCTCCACTCGATGGCTGCACTTTCTACAACGCCTTGCTTTCTGAATTCTGAAAAGAAATCGCTCGTCTAATTACTGCCACCAATTACACCACGCAGGACTTTCCGTAACTGTCGGGTCGTGCCCCCCGGCCGCGGGCGTCCAAAGCCTACGAATATTCTGATCACGATGTGCTCGCGGGATCTTGTGGCAGTGGCAGCATTTTCGGCGCGGTCGCTCGCCCAGCGGTCAACGAAAGTTTCCGATTTCTTGCAGATTAATTTTCAACTTCGGCCCGTGGCCCGATTTAATTAATTTTTATCCCCGGGCCGTAAAGAAGACGTGCGGCCCAAGCAGTGTGGAACCGAAAGAAGCGCCCGCGCGCCCCCGGCGGCCACATCCTGTGCGTAGCGGGAATGATTTATTCTCGTCATGCTCTTTGGTGCGTGTAGGCGCACGAGGGTGTGTGTGTTCGGGAGTGGCCGGGGAAAACGGTGGAAAACCAGTGGCCCAGCAAGATACTGGTTTTTCACCGTCCAATTGCCGGAACGCAGGATTCAATCGAACCCGAAAGCGGCTGAGTCCAAGTTGGTTGGTGCTGCAAGTTATGGAGCTTTAAATTTTCCCATTTCTGAGAGTACGGCAAAAGTTGTCACGTTTTGGGTACGTTATTATCATGTCCGGAGAGTTGATTCTTAATTAAATTTTCACTCTCACTTTGTTTGTAGTCCGTTGGAGCAGTTTCGAGTAGCGTTTCGTAGCTTTAACCATTCCGAAAAAAGCAACCTAAAAGTGATCGGAGAGGATCATATCCACCCTTTACTCTCGCGAAACCTGTTGGAGTGATCCCCAACGGGGAGCCATCATTAGCCATTCCGCCACGAAACGAAAAGTATTCAACAGTTACGATTCAAAATAGCTCAAATTAAATGTAGAAAAAAGATTCCCACAAGTGGTGCTCGAATTGCCGATTGAAGTGTAATTAGGCGATCACGTTGCGGGTTGTATAATGTTGCCTTCCCCCCAAAAGCGGAAAGCCCTTTTGCCGAGCGGCTCGGTTTCGCTCGAAATTCGACAAATCGCAGCCTCCCCATTCGGCTAATTCGGTGCCGTGTGCCGGATTTCAGCGAAGAAACGTGCGTATGAGAGTGAGAGAGTGATGTACTTTATTATTCAATTGCGCGTGCACTATTCGATTTTCACTTTTACCAACGACGACGACGACGGAGACGACCGTGAACTGAAGCATCTCAAGCAGCTTCCCATCCGCCCAAACGGAACGACCGCGCTCGCGTTGAGAAAAGGGAAAACCGTGCCGAACTGAGCCGTTTGGTTATGGAAATTATAGCATCATAAGCGCGAGTAAAAGAGTATCCGGACGCGGCGTGGTGGAGCCCCGGCAGCGACTCCAGGCAGCTTTTAGGGTCGAATGGACGATTTGTGATGCTTCTCTGCGCTCGGATCATCACGTTCGCGCGGCACGGATTGCGCGGATTTGCTCGAACGGGCAGCAGCAGCCGCCGACGGCGCCGATGTGCGTGAATCTTCCCGGCGGGCCGCGTGAGATCGGCTTATCATTTAATTTTTTTGCCCCTTCTGCTCCGGTCGAGAAGAGCCCCCGATTTTATTTGATTGCTGGAAAAAGGGAGAAAAGCGTCTCAAAAGCAACACGAACGCGCGTTTCTGTATTTGCGGGAGCCCCGGTTGATTGATTTTAAGAAGTTTGATCCGTTGTTGTGGGGGGAATTAAGAGGGCCGCCTTCGATTGGGTGGTTGGAATTAATATTCTCTTTTTAATTCCGCCTGGCGTGAAATTCCACCAGCTGGGGGCGGGCGGCGCGTGTATTGAAAGTCAGTCGGGAAGAAAATGAAAGTCTGCTGAGGCCCAGACGGAGGCGGTGGAAAAGGGTTGTTGGTGTACGTAATTCCGATCGAGAGAAGATCGGCAGTGTACTGTGCATAACAAATGCTGATTTATGCTCCGCTCCGCGGTACACCCGGCATGGAAGCGAATTAGGCAGCGAAATAATAACAATTTCAATCACCAAACGCTTCGAATAACAATAGAATAAACATGGCAACAAAAAATGGCCGATGGATGATGAATTGTTGGTTTTCAGTTGAGTCACGCGCGCGCCCGCGATGCGACTCAAAGTCAATATTGTACCGAGCCACCGCCCCGAAGACGCTCGAGGCGCGGCCGCACTTCGAGATGGAACGCGTCCTCGAACGCGACACTGTCCTTCCGCGTTCGGCTGGCTTTCGGTCCGACGGTTCCCATCAGCATAAATGGCATCATCGTCGTGTCGGGGTGGTTTCGCCCAGGACCAGGCAAGGTTCGATGCTGCGAACAGTGTTGACAACAACGGATTTCGCGAGTGCGTGCGTGTGTTGATTCTTGTGGGTGGGTGGGTTGTTGATGGTTCCGCGCGCGCCGGTCCGGAGAAAACCCGTTAGAAGTGATGAGGTTCCCGTTCCGGGGCACAAACGAGGACGGAGCAACAGAATGGGTGGCACAGGTGGCTCACACACCGCGGTCCCCATAAACAATGCAGCCGGTCGCATAATGTAATTATGTTTGATAACGATCACACGATTCTTAACTGTTTCATACGAACACAACAGACACAGAGGCTGTCGCGTGTGTGAGACCCGCGCGAGACGCACTCGATTCTCGGGCTGTGTGTGTGTGTGCCAACATAGGCCAAACATAAAAAATGTGATATGGGAGAAAAACACATCACCGGGTGAGGTGTGGAGTTAGGTGGACAGCTCAACAATGGGCCCAAGAACGGCGGTCGCGTTGACCGAAGAAAACAACCAACCGACCGCGCAAAGCAATCTTTCGCCGCCGTTAGCGGCCGCGTGAATGCGTATACGCGGTGTTCTGTTGGTTCGCTCCAATAACAACAATAAGAACAACAACTGGAGGTGTACCGGCCCTCCACCAGGGCCTCAGATCTGGCGACCCGTGAGACACACTGAAACAGAGGAGACGGTTTTGGCCGGAGAGGTAAGGCCGTGGACTCCAGCGGGCTTACAATGGGTGCATCTGAGAGGTACCGCTGGGAGACCTCTAGCCAAGCCCTCTAGGGTCGCAGGCCCCCCAGGCCCCTAGGGCTGGGGATGGTGTTGAAGTTTAATTGTTTTGCAACAGACCAACACCTTTCTCGAGAGAAAGATAGAGAGAGACAGGACTGGAAGGAGAGCAGGGTGCCGATGTGTCCAAGACCTTCCACGGCTGGGCGATGGGAATCTGTGGGGTCCAATGGAACTCGACACCTCCAACGGTCGTCCGACGCTGGCGAAGAGACAGGTGATTAAATGTTTTGCAATTTCTGGCCCCGCCGGCGTGTGTGAGTGCCGTTAGGTTAATTTAGCCCCCAAATCCGATCGATTTTCGGCCACAGGTCCACAGTCCCCAGGACTGTGCGTAACATCGTCGCGTAGTCGTTGAGCAAAAAAAAAACCACGTGGCCACTAGTATGGTAGCTTCCCAAATATTATGTGAGCGTTTTGGGGGCCTTCTTTCTGCGAATTGGCCCCCGCTGTTTGGTGGACGGGCGGGGGCTGTTTGCGAAAACAGTTACAGAAGGCCGCGGAAAGTTTGTATGGCGCACTTTCGAGACGTGCGCGCTGTAACATCGTAGCTGGCCTGGAGCGTGTGTCTGATTCGCTTAATGATTAGCGGCACTCGAAGTAGGCGTCGTTGTAAGACGTGGGCTGAAAAGTTCCGGACCTAAGAAAGAAAAGCCGCTTTCTTTTGGTTCAAAATTGGCTTTATTCATCAACGTTATCTCCTTCAAGAGCCACACAATCATTCCAGCGCCGCTCTAGCGTTTCAATGTCACTTTTGTAGAACGAGATATCTTTTGCCTCCAAATATCCAATTTGCCATTGATTTGATTGACCTTGTGACAAGGTGTCTTGATGAAAAATAATTTTTTCTTTACCATATGCGGTCAGTTCTTTCTCAAGATAGTCGATGAATATTACACCACGTTATCTTAAATTACCGAGGCCATAACCATGCCAGGCAATTGTTATGCTTTTGGGCCCTTTTGGACTCACCAACCCGCATTTAGCAAGCGTGGTGTTTTAAATGCTATAAACCCCCCCCCCCCCTCAAGCTACCGCATGAGGTGGAAGGAGCTGGGGGGAGGCCTACTTCCAGCAGTGGATATCATAGGCTGTATGTGTGTGTATGTGTGTGTTGGGCCCTTTGGACTAAGTTCACCAGTTGCTCTCCACTCAGATAACTCCAATCGTTTTGATTCCGGAGTGAAGTGCTAAAAATTCATGTTCCATCCATTGTAACATATCGACGCAAAACACTGCTTAGAATCATCAACACGTTCTTGTTTATTGTCAACAGTCAACAGAACTTTCTCATAGTCAAATGCTCATGCAATATAAAGCCAACACGTTTTTTTTGATATCTTCACAATGTTAGGTATTAGTTTTTTATCAACAAGCAGTGTAGAATCAAAACACGAAATTGTTTTTGATCCCTTGTTTTGAAAATAACAAAAGTAGTAATATCATGAAATGTTGAAAGCTTTCTTCCGAAGATTATTACTATCTGAAAAAGCGGTGAATGCAACAAGCCTAGCGCCATCTCTATGTGTTTAACCAGAGACTTTTCAGCCCATGTGTTATTGATTCAAAAAATGGCGGACGCCATTCGCGAGCTCTCAAATAAGCAAACACTCGCCAGAATGTATAATATTTGGCAGGTGCCTTAAAATGTTTACCTTCAGCGTTTTTTTGTTGACACTGTGTCTTACGCTCTTTTTTTTTCTCTCTTTCTCTCCCCTGTATAGTGTTGCTGCTGATCGGGCTGGCGATGGCCAATAAGTCAATGGACACCCGGGAGGGCGAAGACGTGACGCTCAAGTGTCGCTTCAATGAGCACTACTCGGACAAGGAGTACTCGTACTACTGGGCCCAGCAGTCACCGAACAAGTACGACAACGTCGCCATCAAGGGCGATACCTTCAACCCGAACTACAAGTAAGTTATGCGCACGCACGGATGCTGAGTGAGCCTCCGTTCATTGACGTTCTTTTCGCTCAATTGCAGAATCGACTACCGACCGAACCAGGGGATCTACGATCTGCAGATCTTCAACGTGTCGTACGCGCGCGACAATGGGCGGTTCGAGTGTCGCATCAAGCAGATCGGCAGCGACAGTGCGATCTACGAAGACTACTACAATCTGACCGTGCTGACACCGCCCCAGCCGCCGCTCATCTTCCCCGGCAGCGAGACGACGGCCACCGAGGACAAGAAGCAGGAGCTCACCTGCAGCAGTGTCGGTGGCTCACCGGATCCAACCATTTCGTAAGTGTCGCCTGTCCGTTCGATCGACGGTCAGATCGATCGACGAACTAACACGGCCGTTCTGTTGCGCAGGTGGTACCGAGAAGGCAGCACAACGCCCCTGGCGGCCAACCTGATCTACGGCGGGTCGCGCGACATGCAGACGACCAGCACGCTCACCCTGATCCCCCGGCGCGAAGATGACGGCGCGAAGTTTACGTGCGTCGTGTGGAACCGGGCCCTACCGGAAGGGCAGCGACTGGAGACGGTTACGACACTGTCGGTGAACTGTAAGTACCGCGCCGCGATGGCCCCCGATGGCCGATAGCCCCTTTGCGTGTCACTCTTCAATCGATCGCGAGAGTTCTCCAACTTCCCGTCATTACGCGTGGACACCGGAACCGGACCGGGTGGAGGTTAAAAAGTCGAAGAAATCAATCGAGAGGCGGATGACGGTGATGATCAAACCCCTCCCTGTTTGCCGTCACGTGTGGTGGTGATGGTGGCTAATCGAACACTTCCTGGAAGTGGGGCATTAGTCAGTCACACGTTGGATGCTGCGGCACTGCGGCGGGTTGTATCTGCCGTTTCAGGGCCTGTAGCGAGATGTGTCTTACTCATCGGATCGGGGGAAAACCCGCGCCGCCCGAAGACACTCCGCATAACAACCGGAGATTGCACATTATGATTCATGCCGGGTGACCGTGAAAGGATTTCGTTTTCATTCACCATGGCCCCCGGTAGAAAGCGGATCGAAGGACCACCTCCGCCCCCATTTTGGCGGGGCCGTCAGAGCGGAAGGGAGAGTTAGTCGTCCACGAGGCCGTGCCGTGTGCGTGCTGGCCGTCGGTGGGGCACGTAAAATATTAATCCAACAAATTCGCTCGCGTGTGCGCGTGAAGGTGTTGCTGAGTGATGAACTTTCTCTGAACTTCGCCGTGCGCCGCCCGCGCACACGGCCAACGAACCACCCGGATCCTTGGAGGTGGAGGACGACCACGGTTGCTTTCTTTTCCTCTTGCTTCAGATCGAATCCTCGCTTGGCCCCGATCTTTAAGCAGCGGGTCGTGGGGTGGATGTTCTTGAAAATGATTTAAATGCGGCGTCGTTACGCTCCGTCGCGCGCACACACACAGAGAGGGCAGTCACGTGAGATGACTGATGAAAAATGGCCGTCAAAAAGGAACCAAAATGAAAAACTAGTGCCCGGGACACACAACACAACTCCCTCTCCCTCTCTTTCTCTTTATTATTATGTTTATTTGGGTCGTCGTTTCGAGGATTCGTCGATGTCCTGGCGCGCACCGGAGGCGGCTGGGGAATCATTCTTTTGTTTCGCCGGAATTTCAATGCATTTTTGATGCGTCCGCCCTCCTGCCCCTCGTGCCGGTTCCGTCCGGCCGCTCTCTGGCTGCGAACGTGCGGACTTACGTTTGCGGTTCGACGATTTTGCCGGTATATTCTTTTCGCAGTTGAGCTACACGTCGCCGCCGCCGCCGCGGACCGTTTTCGCGCGTTTCGATACCGTTTCTTTCACCATCTTTGAGAGCGGACTGAGTTCGCGTCCTTCTGCCGTGTGCCGAGGAAGATTCCGCAGAACTGAAGATGAAATCATAAATAAATCATAATCGGGAAGCACCACCCGGCAACGGGGAAGAAGGCCGCAGAGCCCAACATGTCCCTCCCCAGAAAGCGCGGTGCCTTTTCTTTTCCGTCAGTTTCGTTCGTGGTGGTGTTAAAATTATATATTAAAAAAGTAAGCCAACTTTTGCCGACGGCGTCGTCAACCGCCGTCGCCGCCGCCGTCGCCGCCGCCGCCGGCCACCGGTTCGTAGTTGAAGTAGAATTCATTTGGTGGGCCGCGGGGAAGCACGAAAGCCGTATTGAAAAATATGTATGCTGTAGAAATAGCAAAATAGCTTGCGCACGCATTCGCCGGTGGGTCGAAAAGGTCAAATGGTGGCGAATGCGTATTGTATTTATCGTCGGCAGCATAGATCCGGTTCCTTGCCAGGGGTGTCAAATGAAGAGGAAAAACAAATTAAATATAACTTTTTCTTTACGTCATTCGAGACATTTCGGTCGATGATCGAAGAGCCGGTGTGGCGGCCGCCAGTGAGAGCCCATCTCACACTGAGTGAGGAAGCTCAACTCATCAAGCTCATTTTACTCAATTGATCGATAATGTTTAGCGTGTCCAACGAAAACTTTTAACTTCTACAGTTACAAAGGTTACTTTGAAAAAATTCTTATCTAACAAGCATGCAACGCCCTTAAGCTAGAAGGTGGTCGTCTAGCAGCATTTGGTGAACTTTGGCGATGTTTTCGCGGCTTATTGTAGTTTTTGGATGTCCCAAACTTTCATCGTCTGCCCTAAATTTCACAGTGGTTCAAATTATGGTATTTAACAACATCTCGACACTCAATTTTGTCCATTTTCATAAATGCACTGACATCACCTCATTCAAATTTGATTGATTCATGGCCACTGGATGTCCAACAGCGAGACTGAAACTTTGATGGAATGAACTGTCGGACGATTGACAACCAAATTCATTAGCTTTTATTGATCGCACTATCATCTTCATGATAACACTTCTGTCGGTAACACATCAAGTTATCCTTGAACTTTGGTTTGGTGTTAGCTTTTGAGGTTAATTTTCCTCTTCCTTCTCATTGGATTGGTTTTTGCTCCTTTTAAAAGTGGAATGTAACCAACACCTGCTAAGTTTTAGTTGATGAATACCGGGAGGCACCTTCCATTTTTTGTACCATTTGACTGCGTTTGCTCCAAAAAATAATGCTCACAATTCGCGCTGGCTGGCTGTTATGCTTTTATGAAAAGTCACCGTTTCGTCACAGTGGTCCCTATCGACACCTCTCCGCAGCTCTTAACTCCCTGTTCTCGGATGCTGTCAGCTCGATCAAGGGCGCTAGAGTGAGAGGTGACGATTTGCTTTCTTTTTCCCGCGACCCAGCATAAGTCACTCGAAAGTGGCAGAACAGAACTTTGACGGTAGCCAAGCCTTCTTCGTGGTTCAGATTCTGACCCAACGGCGGCGAGTCCGTTGACCACCGGCTAATGCCAGAATCAAACAAACCGGGGACCCTGCCTGCCCGGGGAGCGGGAAGTAAAAAAGTTAATGGCCATCATTAGCGCCATCGCACACAGTTGGTCATCCCCGGCACGGTGCGCCCCCGGTAGGACCCCCCATCGGGGTAGGCTTTTCTGGATTGAAGGAGTTTGGATTGCCACCGGGACTCCGAGCACACCCCCGAGGTCCAGTGAAGGCTGTTCACGAGAGAAGTGAAATTTTGTTTTGCCGTTAATTAGCCCGCCAAGTTCTCCGTTCTAACGCGCCCGCGCGCAGCCACCAGGAGGTCGGCCCGTCCCGGCTGCTGCTGCTTTCCTCGCACACTTTTCCATCAGATTTTCTGGAGCCGCGGTTTTTGTTTCCGACGCCCGCGCTGCCCATTTATTTCGACGTGCGGAGCGACACTTTTCACGGCGTTGAAAGAGGAAGGAAAGGAAAAACAGAAACTGGCGGCCAAGATGGCTGAGAAAAAGTGAAACCCAAGGACATGGCGCAGGTATGCGGCGGCGGCGGCACCGCTCGGCCTCCCGACGGTTTATTGTTTCGTTACGATCCGCCCAGCGCCGAACACCGAATCTGGCGGCGAATGCTAATTATTTTCCATCTGATTTAATGCTCGTTTGCGCGGGGCTGGGGCCGACCACTCGTTAGGCTGTGGCCGCCAGCCGTGAGTTGTGAAATCTGATTTGATCGCCTACCATTGTTTTGGGGTGGGTCTTTATTTATTGCGGGCTTTTTCGCCGGTCCTTTCTGTCTTCGGTTCCGCGCGGCCTGTTAAGTGTCAACCTCGCCGGTGGCGGTAAGAGACGTGGCTCCCAGCAGCCCCACGGAGAGTTATGTGATTAATTGGACACGGTTTTTGGAGGTTGGCGATTTTTCTAGGTCATCGCTGTTAAGTTCCCTCGAGGAAGGTAAGTTCAATTTGAGGTTAGGATCAACTACGATGCGATGTCTTTGGATCCTTCAGTGGTTCGGGAACGATTAATCTACGTAGTGCTCGCGCCAAGTATTCTGTGGCAACTATTTCGGCACTCGATCGGATCGGAAAGTGAATAGTTTGTAGCAGGACTTTCACAGACTGCTACTGCTGGGCCCTGGAAGCAACAATCGCAGCGGGTAGTCGCTCCGTAGCTTCACCGTGACACGGCTGCTGCTGCTGCTGTTGACAGGGAACGCAAATAGTTTGTCAGTTGAACGCAGAGAATGGCACAATATATTAAAAAGTTGCAAGTGGTGCTACAAACGGTGCCCTCCCCGGGGCTGAACGGCGGGGTGTCCCTGCCGCGGGGGACAGCAGCTTCTCCTGCGGGCGGCGTCTGGGGAGACGAATGTTTAATGTATTTAAATAAATTACCCACCCATGAACGTCGTCGGAATGTTCGTAATTTGGAAAGTTTGTCAATTTGGCGCCCCGGCTCCCTCGCCCGCTACACTCTCTGCAGCCTACTCTGCTCGCCCTGCTCTGTGTGTGTGGTAACGAAGAATTGCTTTGCGTTTGAAGACGATCCCCAAGACGTCAGCTGGCTTCGTTTGAAGTGCCATCGCAGCAAGCAGTGAAACGCACTTCATGGCTCCCGGGAGAAGAGATACCAACAAATCCTTTCTCGTTTCATGTTGCGCGAGAGTGCATCGGCCAGCTCACCCCTGCCAAGTCGCAGACTCTGCCGAGAAGCATCGGCTACCGGGAATTGGCTGAACCGAACCGAAACCGATGGGGTTATTGAGTGTGGTATTTCTGCTTTGTGGAAATAGTTTCACTGCAGCAGCTCGGCAACAGCAGCGTCAGCCGTGAAGAAGTTGCCCGGGGATCCGTTGTTGTCGGTCGGCTCTAGCCACGGTTTTCGGGAGTGAGTTCGGATCTTCCCAACGCCTACACACATGCACGAGAATATATCTTCGAGGGCCGGTCGTGGGACAATTAGTGGCCGTAAAACGGATTAGTTAAGTCACTGGCACGCTAACCGGCGCGCTATTCTTCGACTAGATAAGAACCATGAGGTTCCCCGTTATGGTAGGATTATACCGGGAGGCACCTTAAATAAATGGCCGGCTGATGCAACACTAGCGGCCCCTCTTGGCCGGCTGAGAGTGTGGGAGTCGTTACCGTGACCAAATCGGAGTGATAAGAAAATTCATGAAAACGCTGCTAGTTTCGGGCGCGACGGTTCTGAGAACCGTCCCCCCGTTTTTGTGGCTTAAGTTGTCCGCTATCTGGTCCGCCTTCTAATTGAAACTTCAACGCCGCACGCAACGTAAACCACGGAGCAAACGGAAACGAAATGTCCGTCGGCACCGCGGCGAGGTTCCGTCGGGTGTCGGTGATTGCTGGAGATGAAAAATCATACGCCAGTCGC
>NW_026454078.1:0-14298 GCF_943734635.1 Anopheles cruzii
GATATCAGAAGAAAATCCTTCCGCAAAGGGATGGCCCCCGTATTTTGAGGTTCTTCTTATCAGGGCTGAGGCTGAGTCGTGTAGGATGAAACAACTGCCGATATACACTGTCACGTTGGCCAGACCGTGTCGGCGTCTTCGGCTGGCTTCGGGTTCCCGGGTTCGGCAAACGGTTCTCAGATTGCGGATTAGTTTCGCTCTCTTCGCACTATCTGCTCCGCACTACAGATCGACCGAAGGAGCTGTTAATCATTTTCACGCTTCTTCGAGCACCATCCTGTGGGCTGTAGGCTTCAGTTTTCGAGGGCCGGCCTCTTGAGCCGCGAAGAAGGATTTGTCGGATTAAGTTAGGCTCCCGGCGTTCGGGAAACTATTAACAGCGCGTAGCATACTTGTAACGCCCGTTGTGTAGTTTTCCCTCCGCCACGGCGGTGATGGGCTCGATAATTATGCTGCTCGCCTTCGGCAAAACTCCGGAAGCGAAGCTTTTTTTCCTTATTTATTGTGATTGAATCGATTACCGGGAGTTCGGGAACATTTTGTGTGGAACAGAATCAATTTGCGCGCCGCGAAGGCGGATTCAGTTTTCCAGCCCCCGGGGGGGATTCGAGAAAGGAACTGTGTTTTAACTTTCAAACGGAGGGGGCATAAAACATATTCCAGCCAGTCAACCCGATCGTGTTGGAACACCAAGTGCACCGAGCGGGCGTTCCGTAGCGTAGTCGGAAGAAACCGTCATTAGCACGCACCGCGCCGAGACCTGTGGGCCGCGATTGCTGGGCCTTCGTCCTTGCGGGCCATTGGATAGCATGCACAAATGTTTCCTTTCGTGCCGCAAACTCCGTAGCTGGGGCGCGTATCCTTTCGATGGCGTGGTGGACCCTTCAAAACTAGGTCCATGTTTTTATACGACGTTGCCGCCACTCACCACGAGGTCTGTGGGGTGCCCGGTGTGTATGGGCGGTTTTTTAATTAATCAATAACCTTGGTAGGGTCTCCTAGGTGGGCCCTAGTGGCGCCCTCTGCATTCTTCCGCTGCGGAAGACCGTGTTATATTGGCATGGCCCCGTGAGTATGTGATCACGACAAGGGGACCCAGTCGAAGCGCATGACGGTGTCCGCGTGTGTGTGTGTGATTGTTCGTTAATTACGGAGGTTGTGGTTGATGGGTTTGCGAGAAAACGTCAGAAGACATGTTACATGACACATACGCAAAGCGGAACGGGATAAGAAGGACTGACATTTAATTTCTACCCCTCGGCGAACACGCCCGCCCGGTAGGAGGGCGGTCTTCACGGTGGACGGCGCAGGATTGGATCGGGATTGTCGCAACGTGTGTGAGGTTCCGTGTCACGGTCTTCTGATCTTTTCTGTGCTTTGGGGTGGATCGTCCCAAGACCTGTATCGAGTATTCGGAGGGTCGAATCATTATGCTCGTTAATGTTTATTGGAACAGTTAGGCATCCACCACCAGGGCCCGGGGGAGGGTTGCGTGAAGTGCTTTGCCAGCGGACCAAGCATAATCCGGCAATTGATGTGCGAAGCAAGAATGTAAAGAGCGGGCGCTAATGCGTCCACAGGTTGGGATATGTTGGTTGGGAACGGTCCACCACCCGCGCAATACACGTGTTGTGGAGGGTTGCCGTGTGTTGGGCAATAAAGTGTACTCTTCCCGCCTTAGGCCCGGGTTTCCAAAAACGGCTTTTCCAATCATTTTCCAAATACTCAGCACACTGGAGAAGGTGCCCATGGCAACAAGGCGTTTGTTTGAATGTCGCGTTGCGATATGTTTTCGCGTGCGTTGTTTGTTGTGCATAAAACACTTTCGGTGTTGTGTTGTTTGTTTTCTTTTTATCCGGTGCGCTACATATTTAATCGAGAAAATAAATAAAATCACCCAAAAGTGTTCGTAAACTGGCGGCCCCATGGTACCGTACCAATAAATTGGCGCCTCGCATGATATTGGGCAGGACACGCAGCGACCCGCCACTTGATTGACGCGGCCATGTTGGGTGGGTGCTTTTACGACCCAACATGGCGCACGGAAATGTTCTGCCCCGAAAACCCGACGCATTTAGATCCGGGCGCTTTTACGCATCGTTCCTTTTTCGCGAACGCCAAGCGAATTATTACGGCCAGCGGAGGGTTTCCCGGTTTCATTTATGCTTTTTATGCTTCATGATGATGTGGCTGAAGTTTATTATTCGATAAAAAGAAACATTATCTCTCCGGCATCATCGGCGGTGGTAGTCGAACGTCGGCGCGTTTAGCGTTATTGGTCTCCATTTGTGTTTTTGTGTGGTTCAGATTGTTGATCGTGGGTCAATTGAGCTCCGCTCTTACGTTGTTAAGTGGCTTACAGCTTAACCAAAAATTATGAAATCCATAGCATGGCCCAACATTAGCTTTACTGTTTACCTAATTTTTAATCGAACTCATTTGGCTGCTGCGAATGATACAGTCCTTTATTGGTGGCCTTGAAGTGGATTTGTTTGAGGCGCCAGAATATAGCCAAAGGCAGCAGGAATCTTATCAATATTCGAAGCACAGCTCGGCCGTGGCATTTGTGATTTCTTGGAAAATCCGATCGCCGCTCTTCGGTTGGATCAATCGAAAAGCTGTGTTGTATTGTTCGACGGTTTTCTCCGAATCCACCGGCTCTTGCTGACGGATTCGCGAGAATGATTGGCCCACGTACGTGACTTTCTAGCCTCGCTGTGTTGGCTTGTACATAGTAAATCATGCTACTGTCGTATGCCCCCCCGCGGGCTTTTCATCCTTTTTCTTAAGGAGCCACCCAAAACGCGACACAAAAACAGAGCCTTAAAGACAACCGTGCCGTTTAGTTTATCGCCAAATTTTAACTCCACTTACGGAGCGCTATTTAATCGAATCGATTTTGTGACGTTGGTTTGTGCCACTGGAGATCAGCATAACTCAGCCGGCCGGCCCCGGCATGCTGTGGGGCACATCGAATAAACATGAATAATAACATCACATAATGTAACAATAACACAGCGTAACGTCTTCATGTCCGCGTCCCACGCGCGCCGGCTGCTGGCCAGCAGCCAGCCATCCCGGCTCGGTGAACATCTCGCTCGGAGCGCACAACATGTTGCTTCGCTCGTCGCTGCGCAAGGAGATGTGTGTTCTTTTTCCGTTATTTAAACAATTCGCGCGAAGACAGCGTACCCGTGTGCGTCGCTGTTTCTTGCTCACGAATGCTTTTGACAGCGGAACATTGCACGCCGTCGTCGTCGTCATCGTCTTCGAAGTCCGGACAGTGCCCGTCCTGAGGTTGAGTCCTAGGTCCGGCCGGCCGATAAATTCGAACCGCGGGTTCGCAACCCGGTCCCGGTGGTACCTGTTGGAAGGCCGAGAGAGGCTGGAGAGTCCGCGCGATGTATCCGTCACGTACACGATGTTCGGGGTAATTTATTAGGGTCCTCCGCGCAGAGGTGGGCTTGCGCAGCAAGTTCCCGGACCGCGTCGCGTACACGTTGTGGCGAATGTTGTGTTGGGCCGTGAAGTTATGAACGCGAAACAGTGACTTACCGGCGTAATTTATCGGCTGATTTCAATTTACTACCACAACGCTCGACAGTCGCATGCACGCACGCCATGACGTGGCGCAAGTAATGGGTTTTTTGGGTCGGCAATCGGCTGGTCGGTTCAGGAACAAGGCTCGATCCGCGGAGATAGCAGATAGGCCAGATTTAAGAATGAAATGTGCTCGTTATCACGACCACTGATCGCTTTTAATATCGATTAACACAACCAGGCACTCCCGTGCCTTGATGCTTTATGAGACACGGATCTATGGCGACGGTCCGAACACCTCCTTTTTGCTTTCCTTCCTTTTCACTAGCTAAACTATTTATCAGCTTAAGCGTAAATGGTTCGGATTTACTTGGTACTAAATTTATTGTAGAGACAATCACTGTTGCTATTCTTTTCGGAATTCGATTTAATTTGGATAGTTTTCGTGCTCTCTTGTCTATTGGTTTTATGAGGCAAAATGTTTTTGATAATTTTTAGATATTGGAGTAGATAGATGATAGGATGATTATAAACTTTCTTAGAACATTTCTCAGTTAAGTTTTTTTATAAAATTAAAATAAAAAATTTCTTAAACTCTTGTGAAATACAAATTTATTAATCTAGATAATAAAATTAATAATAATTGCACTAAATTTACATTTAAATAGATACGCATTTTGAATCCTTTTTTCCTAATACTTTGAATTTACTAAATTGCTTCGTTGTTCCATCCCTGATTAAAAACTTATTATTTGAAAAGGATTTCATTGTTTTCATGTAATAGATTTCTTAATAACTGCGCTTACTGCGAAATATGCAAATAATACGCTGCTGTTACTGGCTCCTGATAGATATTTCCAACGAAAAAAGAAAGTTATTCACAAACATACTAAACAATGTTGTTGTTTGCCATTGCCATTGGTTAAGAATTTTCGAACAACCCCGTTCGAAACAGATTTATCAGTGGCGACGATGTTGATTTCGATCAAACATGACCGCCCCGCGAAATGCAGTGGCGATGCACCAACGAACGTGAACAACAAATTGTTTAACATTGAATCAGTCACTCAGCCGGAGCCGGAGCGTGATGCTGCCGCATAAGCGAAGCACTAGTGTGTACGTATGTTCGGATCTAACGGAATGTGCCGACGACGTGAGGAACGTGATTGCACCCCGCCTCGGTCGAAAGTGGCTAAACGAGCAATAATCCAATTCACTTCGTCGTCGTCGACGGCGGCGGCGGCGGCGCAAATAAACATCACGCCAATCTACGGCATCCCTCGACATGATCCTTGCGCAGTTTTTGACGTATTTTTTCTGCATGCCTCGCTTCGATAGTTAGCTCACGGTTGATCAAGAAGAAGGCCCCGCGAGTATGTCAGTTGGTTGCGTCTGACGAAATGGTCATAATTCGCCACAGAGAAGCGATCCGTGTTAGCGCCCCAAAACGGGCAGTAAATTGAAGTCACGATCTGGCGGCCGGCTTACTCGTCAACCAGAAGTGACAAAGTCCGTCAGACCCGCGAATCGCGGTGCACACGTCCTTCGCTCTGGACCCGATACCAACTGGTTTCAATTAAGAAAGAATGATACAGTCTGTTCCCGCCGTGTGCCATTTTCGTACTGCAAGAGTCGTAAAATTGCGTTTGTTATCAGAACACCATTACATTCCGACATTCCCAAATGCAGGTTTCAGTAAACCATTATCTGCTCCGCTACTCTAGATTATCCATTCGTGCTACATTACCGTAGCGCGTTCCTTGCGCCGATTTACTCACCCAACATTGCATTCTGGCTTCCGATTGCATTCTTCTCCGACGAGACGTCTCAAAAGCGTGGCGGGGGACCTTGCTCTTCAAACCACCGTGAGCCGACCACGTGAGAAGCGGGTCGTAAAGATGAGTTTAATTAAAATTTATGATATCCTTCAGCCGGCGTAATTAAAACACATCCCCAGCGCGCGCACCAAGGGCGCCTTTTCTTTAACTTTCGTCCGCATCCTGCACTTTTTTGCGGCTCACGCACGACGATGTTGATTATCGCCGATGGAAAATGGGGCGGTTTGGTGTGGGTGGGTTGGGAGAAAACCGCCGTGGTTACCACCGACCATGTTGCGAATCTGTTGCTACTGGTACCCAGGACTAGCTAACACGACGACCGGCGAATTTCGCCGGATCGAGGATGCAAACATAATTTAATTTCACATGACCCCGCCCGGAAGCGAGAGTAGTCGAGATGGTGGCATGAACAGAAATATTCATTATGTGTTATGGGAAATATGGAGGGTGAGTTTCCCTTATTTTTTCCATCATTTTATGTAACTAAAAGTAGTGGTGGACCCTTAAAAAAATAGTAACCCCAGCAATATGATCGACCAAAAGGTTCTCGAAACATCGCACTGAAGCACCGCACATTCTAATGAGTTTTAAAACCGAACCCTCGGCCTATTCATGTTACGATGGCCTGTCTAGGATGTTAGTGCTCCATAATGACTGTAACATTTTTCTTTCATTTCCCTCATTTTTTGCAGACATAACCGATATGTGGGCAGCGCCAAAAATAGTAACGTCGACAACGACTCCGCCAGCATCGCAGGGCGGAAAGGATATGGCGGCACATAATTGATAGCAGCCACCTCTCCCCCATACGACGCTCTTCCGGGCCCGAAACCGGAACTACGAGCGCATGTCGTCGTGCGTGTGCCACCGGTTGGCCGTGTAAGTGTGCTGTTGGATTCGCTCGAAACGCGCCACGAAACGAGTGAATCACCAAGGAGTCGGGAGGATACAGAAAAACCCAGAAAGCGCGTTCCGTGGAACTTCGGAGTCTCTGCTTTTTTGTGTTATTTTCGGTGCAGCGAACATTTGAATGCGAACATGGCAGTGATACGATCGCCGGAAGTGCTGGCGAACGCCGGCACGTGGTGGCTACGGTTCGTGCTGGTGCTGCTCGTCCTGCAAGTGTTTCTGGACGTCGAAACACTCGATCTAGGTGAGTACACGGTGGCGGCGACTGTCGCGATTGATTTGCCATTAGCTGCACAAACACTGGCCGACTGAGGATGGACTGATTGGCCCAGCTGTGCTGTTGTCCGGGGCTGTTGATGAAATCTACTCCCGGATCACACCGGACGGATGATGGCGGAAGATTCATTAAGCCCGGTGTAGTAATCGGCAACGTTTATCATTGGCCACGCCGATTCGCCTGGAGTGGACCGTCCAGTGTTGCTGATGATGCGCGGTGATCTTGCGCGAGTCCGTGATGGGAGCTTTTGCAGTCTAAACCGCTTTTTTCCGATAGTCCTGCGCCGCGTTGAAAAATAGTTCAGTCAAAGTGCTACATCGATCAACCGAATAGGCGTCAATAACAATCAAAGGGCCTGGCGACTGAGGCAACAAACAAGGATGATAGAGTAATACAAGGGACAGACCCTGTGACACCAATTTGTTTTTCACTGCATAGAAGAAAAATTATTTAAATTCGCTCTTTGGATCGCAATGGTGTGTTCCAGGCTGTTCAATAAGTTTTGAGCTTCAATAACAGAGGGCGCTACTACGGTAACCTTATTTATTTTTTTATGTTGTTACACTCTTCATTTGGACGTATGGGAAGTTTCATTTCAATCTGTCATTTGATTCTTTGTTTAGAAGCCATTTAGTATCAAAATGTTACAGTATTTTTTTACAATGGTAAAACATCAGGTATCGTGCAGTGATTAAACTTTTATTTTTGAAAGGTTTAAAAGCAAAGGAAATTTATGAACGAATGTTTAAAGTGTAAAAGGACTCTTCATCTTCATCTAATACAGTAGAAAGAGGTGTTTCTGAATTTAAATGTGGTCGTTCAAGCCTTGAAGACGATCCTCGTCAAGGACGTCCGAAAACAAACGCATAACCTGAAATCGTAGAAAAAATACAGGCTATCGTATTGGAAAATCGTGGAGTTACTGAAAGAGATTTAGTACGAGGCCTAGCCATCTCATTGTGAAGTATAACCAATATTTTGACTGAAGTATTGGGCTTCAGTAATGCCATTTTTTCGGCATCGTTTAGAGTGGGTTTTGTTCGCCGACTCATCACTATGAATGAAACTTGAGTCTATTACCATGATCCTGAATCAAAACCAGAGGCTAAAGAGTGGTATGAACCTGGTTCTTCGGTTCCGAAACAAGTTCGTGTCCAAACATCAGCCAAGAAAGTATTATCCTCAGTTTTTTGGGCTTCGAAACCATTTTTTTTAATGGAATACTTAAGCTCAAAACTTATTGAATAACCCAGTATAGCCCTCGAAAGTTGATTTATCGATTTAAATTTAAGACATTGCACTGACGACCGCTTTCCAACCCAACAGTACTACACCTCAACATGCCGGCGACACCCCGGGTCGGTTCACCGGCCCTCCGGTGCCGTGGTCTTGGCTTCATTGATTGCGGAAACCGCAACCATTTCTCGATTGATTGCAAATTTCCGACCGCGCGGTACTCTCGAAAATGCACACATAACTCCGGCACGGGGTTCCGGGGGTTTTCGGGCTCATTATTGTAAGAGACAGGGCACAATTATTTCGAAACCACCCTCATTTCAAACTTTCCAACCCACCCACC
Organism: Anopheles cruzii; assembly: GCF_943734635.1. Classification (NCBI taxonomy): domain Eukaryota; kingdom Metazoa; phylum Arthropoda; class Insecta; order Diptera; family Culicidae; genus Anopheles; species Anopheles cruzii. The sequence continues at coordinate 8,144 of NW_026454078.1, forward strand.
TCGGCCACCGTCGTGCGCAAATTACATTACATTAGTCGACTCTACACTTGGGGTTTCGGGTCTTGCCTTCAATCGATGCCGACCGACTTCCCGGTTCCCCGGGGTGGGTTCCGGGCCGTACAGTTTTCCGTCAGCGAAAATGAGCTCCAAACCGCAGCAGCAGACACCCTTCGTCCACCGCATGCCCTTTGATGTTTCCCACCCGCGTCCCCAACTTCCGCGTCGGAAAACGGAAAGTGCATCCGAAACGCGTCTCCGTAGAGGCTGCATTCCACAGAGGCAGTGCCGCCGTTGTCGGGGTGTGTGTGTGCGATCGTGTGGGTAATTCAGGAAGCAAATTTTAAGATGTGGAATTTGTAATTCACCTACCAGCCGCCACCAACCCGGGCCGTGGCCTTCGCCCGGGCACCCCCAAAACTTTGCCAATTCAGCGAAATATTCGCCGTTCCTCATCAGACATTCCACTGGCTGTGCCGGGGCAGTGAGTGACTGCCGTTTGGCCAGAGTTTGGAACCTGCAACGGACATTAGTATTCAGAGGCAACTGGAGACCAGCTAGAGGAGCGGTTTAAAAATTGTTTGACACTTTAAATGAAAACTTAAGCGAGCTTAAGCGGCCCAAATTATGCATGCATACTCTTGTAAACTGCACTTCATAGCACTTCGCTCGATTACCTTGCCGCGCCGTGAGGGTTCGAAAGAATATTTTAATGCACCATTACGACTTCGGCCCCACCCCGGCCTGTTTGCCCGTGAAGGATGCGGTCCATTTTTTGCCAACCCCCGAGGTCCTCACCGAAATCGATCGCTTGGAACAGTCGAGCAGTCGTACTGTTTGCAAATCTGTCTCTCTCCCTCTCGAGTACGCACTGGCGAGAAAGGATTCTCCCGAGCAATTGAAATCCTCGACTGGGACCGACCGGGCTTGCTCTTCTTGGCGTCCCTGGAGGAGTACGAAAATCGATTACATTCCGGTCCAAAATTTATGCACAAGATAGAGAGAGTCAGTGAGACAGTGTGAGAGACGGAGGGAAAAGGTAGAAAGGTAAACGATGAGTTCATTTCGCTCGGTCTCGTTATGGGAGCGGATTGAATGAAAAATGTTGCGTTCGCCTCACTATCATCGGGTCGCCGTTTTGCATACCCGGAAACGGATGCGAACGAGCAAGTTTTTCTACCAATCATCATCAAGCTCGGGCGGTCCCAGCCAGCCCGGTCCAGCCCGGAGATGGCCAGCCCGGTCTCAACGGCATGCCCACGGGACGCCGGCCTAGTTGGCTGGCTGGCTGGCTGGGCTCCCCCGTCTCGAGGTCCTTCGCTCCGTATTGATTTTATTTATTTACACAAAGTTTTCCGTTTAACTTCCTCCCTCTGCTCGGTCCCGCCCCCCCCCCCCCCTACGGGTGGGGCAAACATTTTCCATCTGTGTGTGCCCCTCGAAGGCGGCGGTCCAATTTGGGGTCCCACTCGTTGACTCCACTCCCTAGTTTGTTGGTCTGCCTTTCTTCTTCCTAATTGCAACCCGGTCCTGGGGAGCGAACCCGAGAACATCTTCATTTAACGATCGCCACACAGAGAGACACATTCGCAGGCAGAACCCAGGCTGGTGGAATGCGATGTTGGTTTACTTTTTGGCCAACCCGGTCGGTGGGCAGGCAGACGCCAGCATCCGAAATATGCTGCCTCGATAGACTCTCGACCTGCGGGATTCCTTCGGGAAGTAACCGTAACAACTACAAATGGTGGTGTGCCTCACCGCGTCCCCAACTCGGGCTCCTTTCGGGCAGTAAAAGTTATCACTTTTCATTTCGTTGGAAATTTTTGCAATGAATCAGGGCGATCCCCCATTCCTGCGATCTGGCGACTTCTGCGAGTCGCTGGTCTACAGGTCCAGCGGCGGTGCCTCACTCCGGGAGATGACCTGTTGGAGCCAGGGGTTTCGGGTGAGCATAATTTCAATTTCAACACAACATTTTCACATCGGAGCAGATGGGCTGTAAATTTGGGGACTCCAGCTCCGGCGGCCGCACACAACTTTGCCGGCCCACCGAAGTCACCGACGAAGTGGAGCCAACCAACGGTGGAGTCCTCTGCACTGTTCGGGAGGGTAAAATATGCAAATAAAGTTCATCTGCAGCCGCTCGGTGTAAGTGTTCCTGATGCGTCCGTGTGTCCGTCCGTGTGAAGGAAGATAAGTTTGACTTTTGCAGCAGTCAGCCGGCTGTCGGCCGTCAGTTGTTTGTGGGTAATACTTCCGTTCGCAGGCGTCATGCTGCGGTTTGCCCACGCAGCCCAATTTGTTTAACTTGGGGTTGCAACAAATTGGGCGCAAAGTCTATAAAGTCCGACAAATGAACGCTGTTTAGGCGACGATTAGGCTCTTAGGATGGTTTCTGCCGCAGACACATTTTCAATTCGAATCAAAACATATAAAATGAATCCTGTAAAACTGTATCAACTGATCGTTACTTTAACTTACGCTATTTCTAAAACCGAGCCTTATGAGCCACAGAGTCGGTCGAGTGTTCGCCTGACCGCGGGACCTGGCACTCGGGCGAGTTCGGCAAACAAGAAACCAAACGTGAATGAATAATTTACAACAGATGCTGCTGAACTTTTCGCGCAAAATTGGTAGCCATTTGTCATGTTGGCCGGCGGTTCGATGCCGATGAGTGGCCTGTAATTTTCTTTATGGGTCCTAAGTTGCGAAATATTTGCGAGTTAATCATCATCTTGCCCGGGACCAGCGGGGCCCGGTGCGTTCTGCGTTTTTATGGGCTTTTGCGGATAAGCTTCTCGCCGTGCGCCGTGCAGCGGCTCTGAAGCCGCTGAAGCTGAACAGCTGAAATCCTGGAAACACCATTCGACGGGAACGATCCCCCAATTAATGCGTATAAATGATCAATGAAGCCAATTTACTTCTGAATGAGGTTGAAGAAAGTGGCATTAATTTTGAAACCCGCCTGGTTTCGGCGTGACCTTGCCTGGACGGGAACATTGGTTTGATTTTAAACCCAGCCGCAGCATAAGGCTCCATTCGCGTGAGATGATGCGAAAGATGCACTTTTTTAAATTACTTTAGAACGTACTGCGCTTTTGAGAAAGAATATCAACAAGTAGAGAGCATTTTTGCTTACATTGTTTTAAATGGCGTTCCTTTAAACTTTGTTTAAAATTATCTGCTTTGCCAGCATAGTTTAAGTGTAAAAACTCATAACGTATTACTAAAATCTTTCACAACATATTACATACCTCAAAAGGAAAGAAAATTGCCTAAAATATCCGAGGAGGATTTGCAATGGTGGTTCCGGTGGCAGAGGAAAGCCAGTTATGGGAAGCCCTAAATGGCCACGCCGGGCCAAGCGTACGGCAGAGAATCGGCCAAACGACGGCTAAATTTCAATCTCGAAGCTTAACAACAAACCTTCGCCGGCCCAAAATCGATGGTTTGCAGACTTTGTTGCTCGACGCACATAACGACGTGTGGCATGTTTTGGGCGGGTTTCCGACTGAATCCCGTGAAACGATAATAGAAGGGTGCGCCTAGTGGCGGCAGCCAGCTAATGGTTTCTTCCAGTCGCTCGTGTCTCGACTTTTGCCATGTTCGCTTACTCAATATTGCTCAAAATTTTAATCTCTAGTTTAACATTTTATATATTTTCTTCGTGCTTAGAAAAGTATTGTTAAATGTATGCTCCTTATTTTACATTTTTGTCGGGCTTAAATGCTTATGTTCTTCGTTGTTTTGTGTAACAAAAAAAGGAAAAGACACAAAACGTGCCCAACATTCAACGCTGCTGTACCGGCTTCACTTAATTTCATTAATTTCCTTGACCAAACTCGGCTCGGCAGTCTGATTATCGTCCTGACAGACAGCATTCGGCGGGCGTAGCGCACTGGTGTGCCTTGGCCGCAGAGTCCGCGAGCCATTTTCGACGTTCATGCTGGCTGCTGGTTGGTGGTGGTTAAAGTTTGATGAAATCTTTGATTAAATTTCGGCCAAACCTCTTCGCCAGGAATTACTGTGAGCCCCGATTCATTGTGCTGCGCCCCGTTTAGCGGCGGGAAGTTCCCATTCCGTTCCGGGGCTCGTTATAATTTTATTTTTAATTTCCCAACGCAGCCCCACGCGAGGGCCCTTTCGTGTTGTTAGGGATCAAGAGGGGGACCGTGGTGTTTGGTGCAGATTGGGCCGAATTAATTTTGCCGCTGCACATTGGGCGTAGCAGCGTTGCGTTAACACACGACAGTCGGTCGGTTGGTCGGATTAGCGTAGGGAACCGTCCTTTTTTTCTTCTTTCTTTCGCAGAAGGTTCCCTTTTTCGCCGCAGTTGATTACATTTTTTCTACCGAAAAATCCGTTTAAACCGCCGTTGCCAGGGCCGAGAGTTGGGGTGCGAGATTGGGCAGGTAGAGTAAACATAATCGGTTCGGGCGCTGGAGGATCTCCTTCGCTTCGAGCTCCGTGGTCTGGCGCGTTGGTCCCCAAACCGTTGCAAAATCGCACACACTGTCCGCCAATCGATTGCTTCGCGAACGATGTCTTCGGTGCAATATTTCTTGCGATGATCAGTCTTCGTTCTCAGGTCGTTACGGGGGAGCTCTCGGGGGGAGTTCACCGGCAAAGCAAAGATTCCCACCGTCCGATAACCCGGTGAGCCTCGCGAATTCACCGATCCGCGGTCACCGCCGTCGAGCCGTCTGGGGGCAATAAATTGGCAACTTAATGAGACAGATGCAACTCCAGCAGTATTATTGGAGGGCCGCTCGTAAATCCGCGGCCACTCCGAACGCGCACACCTTCGGGTTCGGGGCTTTGGCTCTGGCATTTTTATTGCTGCTACGCGGCGGCTGCCAAGGGGCGGGTACTGGCGGCCACGGAGTGCTTAACCCTGTCTCAGCGCGCATTTTCTCACCGGCCGTTTTATATCGCGGTGCCATCAAAACCCATCATAAATGTAATGAAATTTGCGATCGAAAGCGATGCGCTTCGAAGCGAAGGCGCGAGACGCAGCCGCTCCGAAGCATCTTGCTCGAAATAAACGCTTTATGACAGAATGTACTTCGCTCCCGCTGCCAAGAACCCCAGGCCACGTTCTGCCCACTAGGCGGTTAATAAATGCAAACGAACGAGACGGGAGTTTGGGCTGGCCTCGCTCAAGTGGCGTACCAGCCGGCCGTTAACGAAACATGACTTTTTACTGCACTTGACTTAATTTGTCCCAATAAAAGCACGCTGCGAATGTTTGCGTTCGCGGGTGATGGCCGAAAAAATGGGGAATCACGCGCACACCGAGTAGCGGCTTCCACGTGCTCTACGCAAACAACAATCGCAATCGCAATCGCACTGTGGGAACACTTTAATGGTGAGCCATTTCGAAGATGCAGCCGGTGGTCGGGAAAAGGCATTCACTTATCGCCATCGCGAAGAAGATGAAAAAACTTTCGTGTTCAAGTTGTTTCTGAGAGGTGCCATGGATTAAGTTGATTTAGTAAACTATTAATATAGTGTTATAATTATGATTTGTTACTAGCTGTTCCCGGCGCGCTTTGCCACGTTCGTCGATTTCATCCTCATTCCTTAATTATCCGACGTTTTTAAAGGACTTCCCAGTGACATATCCGATCGGCTTCTCTTCGTTTCCCGTTGCTCCTCCATTTCAGACGATCGCGGTTTCCGGGGCTTCCTTTCTGCCGAACGAACCCTTTCTACGTTCGTATCCGATCGGCTTCCTTTCCCGCTTCCCGTTGAATACATGTCAAAATTCGCACCAGGTGAATTTGGCTCAAATTGCTCCGAGCTTTGCTGACATTAATCCAGATTTTGTGTGGGAGCCCCCCTTTGTAAAGAGGGGAGGGCTTTCAAACATTCACCACAACATTTTCCCTTCGCCAAAACTCCCACCTGCCGAATTTGGTTCGATTTGCTCGAAACCTTTCTTCGGGTCAAACATTCCTTTTCATAATCCGGGGTCACAAAACTACGCTGTGCAAAATTTCACGCGGATTGGTTCAGTAGTTTTGGAGAAAATGCGGTACAGACAGAAACATTTGTATATATTGGGTCAAGTAAAAAGTTTCCGCCGATGTTCTGCTAGATGGCGTTGGGGTACACTTAATTCGGTAACCACTAGTCGCATCAGGTAATACTTAAGT
>NW_026454079.1:0-14297 GCF_943734635.1 Anopheles cruzii
GCTCCGGTCTACGTCTATCACTTTACCTACGACGGTGACCTGAACCTGTTCAAAAAGCCACTGGGTGTCTCCATACCGGGTGCGGTACACGCGGACGAGACTTGCTACTTGTTCGATACGAAGACATTCGTGACCGAGCCAACTCTTGCTACTAGCCATGCGCTCACGGTCCGCAAGCGGATGCTACGTCTTTGGAGCAACTTTGTCAAGTATGGGTAAGTGACACGAACCGCCTTTGGCCGATTAGTTGAGGAAGTGTGTATGCATTGGTCTAACTGGTCTCTGGTTTCAGAAACCCAACTCCGGTAGTGGATCCCTTGTTGCAGAATATTGTGTGGCCACAGCTAGAGGACGGCACGATCAATGTCGTACTAAACATTGACCACGACCTGGTGCTCGGATCGAATCCCATCGCTTCTCGCTACGAATTGTGGCAGAGTTTGGAGCATCGGTACTCGAATACCAGGCAGTTCGATAAGTTTTGAGCTTCAGTAACAGAAGGCGTTTGCCGAATTTTAACGTGGTCGTACAAGCCTTGAAGACGATCCACGTCAAGGACGTCCAAAAACAGTAGCAACACTTGAACTTGTAGGAAAAATAAAGGATATGGTATTGGAAAATCGTCGAGTGACTGAAAGAGATTTAGTAGAAGGCTGTGGCTGTGTAAGCAATATTTTGACTGAAGTATTGGGTTTCAGGAAGCTGCGTGCACAATGCGTGCCGCATTCGCTAAAAATGGAACAAAAACACATTCGACTGCAACCATCTCGGCACCAGAAGAAACAAATCCTTTAACAGCAGGACAATGCAGCCTGTCACAAGAGCATTTTGACAATGGCAAAAGTCCATGCATTAAAGATCGAATTGTTGAAGCATCCACCTTGTTCTCTAGATTTGGCCCCTAGTGACTTCCATCTGTTTCCAGTCTTTAAAAACATCAAACATGGAAAGCGTTTTTCGTCAAATAATGTTGTCATAACAGCTGTGGAAGCGTATTTTGAAGCCCTTCCAGTTTTTCACTTCAGGAATGGAATCCATAAATTGGAGTCTCCTTGGAACAAGTGAACAAGTTCAGCAAGGTCAGAAAATAGCATTTTTCTTATCAAACCGCCAAATTTATTGAGAAACCCAGTAAAACCCACGAAAAATGAAACACACGCCGGTAATAATAGGGAACGAAAATGAAGACGAAGCGAAACCGGCGATAGACCTTTGGACCCCGCAATTATGACATCGATAGAACACGCCCGCGATTAAGAGATACAGACGCATTACCCACACGAGTCCGAGGAACGTTAATGATGCGAAATAAAAATAGCTCACCGCGTAGCTCACTCTCACTCTCGTTCGGGACTGACCGACGAGACCGACGGACCGGCTTCCAAGTCGGCAGTACCGGTGTGTCTGCCGTAGTGTGCGGTTCAACTGGACGAAGTGAACCGTCCGTCAGCGTCCGTCATGTTCGGGGTACTGTTGGCGCTCGCGGCGACAGCCGCAGCGCTGCTCTACTACTACGCCAGTCGCAGCTTCCGCTACTGGACTGACCGTGGCATCCCGCAGCTCGAGCCAACGCTACCGTTCGGCAACATGCGGGGCATGGGCAAGGAGTTCAGCTTCAACGAGCTGCTCGATCGTGCCTACCGGCGTTTCCGCGACCAATCGCCGGTAGCCGGACTCTACTTTCTCACCAACCCGGTGCTGATCGTGAACGATCTCGATGTGGCGAAGCAGGTGCTGGTGAAAGACTTCGGCAGCTTCCACGATCGCGGGCTGTACGTGAACGAGCGGGACGATCCGCTGTCGGGCCATCTGTTCTCGATCGCGGGCGAACGGTGGCGCTATCTGCGCCACAAGCTCAGCCCAACGTTCACGTCCGGCAAGATTAAGGCCATGTTCGGGACGATCCGCACGATTGGCGTAGAGTTTTTGGCTGGCGCTGAGCAGTACATCGACCGCGGCGTGCCGATCGACATCAAGAAGCTGAGCCAGTGCTTCACCTGCGACGTGGTGGGCTCGTGTGCCTTCGGCTTGGAGTGCAACGCGCTCAAGAATGGCAACGCGAAGCTGCTCGAGGTTGGCAACAAGGTGTTCCGCCAGACACCGCTGCGCATGATGTACTCGATGGTTCTGTCGGCACTTCCGCGCCTTTCGCGTGCCCTACGCCTTCCGCTGTTCCCGCGGGACGTGTCCTCGTACTTTATGGGCGTGGTGAGTGAAACGGTGGCGCACCGTGAGCAACACGGCGTCGAACGGTCCGACTTCCTGAACCTGCTGATTCAGCTGAAAAACCGAGGCACGGTGGAGGACGGCGGTGACCACGCCACCGAGAAGCTCACCCTGGACGAGGTGTCCGCTCAGGCGTTTGTGTTTTTCTTCGCCGGCTTCGAAACGTCATCGACCACACTCTCGTTCGCGCTCTTCCTGCTCGCCAGCCACCCGGAAGTGCAGGAGCGGTGCCGGAAGGAGATTCTGGAGAAGCTGGCCCACGGCACCGACGAAGGGTTGATCACGTACGAGGCACTCAAAGAGATGACGTACGTCGACCAGGTGATCAATGGTAGGTGACCCCTGGCGAAAGGATACCGCACTGCCGCTACAAAGTGTTCCGTTTTCGATTTGGCAGAGACGCTGCGTATCTATCCGCCGGTCGGGCAATTGATGCGTGCCGTAACGCAGACGGTCCACCTCGAGGCAGCCAACTTGACGCTCAAGAAGGGTGACATGGTGATGATACCGATCTACTCGTACCACCACGATGCGGATCTGTTTCCCGAGCCGGAGTGCTTCAGGCCGGAGCGATTCGCACCGGAAGAGGCTGAGGGTCGCCATCCGCTTGCGTTCCTGCCGTTCGGCGAAGGTCCACGCAACTGCATCGGGATGCGATTCGGGCTGCTGGAGGCAAAGTTCGGGGTCGTGCAGCTGCTCAGCCGGCTACGCTTCACCGTCGATCCGCGCACCGAAGTCCCGCTGCGGTTGGCCAAAAACACCGGATTCCTCCAGGTGGACGGCGGCATTTGGTTGAATGCCACCAGGGCGTGAGCGAGCGATATAGTGTTTGCATATATAGTGCCATATAGTGATTGGATTCTAAGCTACCGATTACTTGACTTGACTTAACTTCGTTATGGAAATTGTAAACATTTAGTAAAAATTTTTAAATTTAAGAAACGGGACGCTAAACGCTTGCGGAAAACTCGGAAACTTAAAATTAAAAATTCCAAGGGCGATTAAAATTGTTTCCAGGGTGGTGAGTCTTGAACTGAAACTGTACAACAAAGCTGATTTCACAGGAAACCCACACATCGTGCAAGAGAATCCAATGCACCCACAACGACTGACTGCTGCGGTCAGGATTTTGGTCTGGTGGCCCGAGAAATGTTAGCTGATTAGTTAATCGGCGAAATGAAGCTAAAAACTTGGACGACATTTGGTTCCAAGAAGGCACCCCATCTTCAGAACCCAAACACCAAATGGACCGGCCTTTATATCGTACAGGCAGCAGTTTCGAAGGACAAAAATACAGACGCCTTCTAACGGAACCGACTTTTTGATGGTTCCTCATTGAAGCAGCAAACCGCAGAGGGTGATGGGCTAAAATTAGAATCGCGTTTGATAATTGAATCCACAGCACAGCGGCCGGCTGGAAACGCCCTAGATCTACGCAGTTGCGCGTATCTTGTCCCGTCCAGTGTGTATGAGTATCGACGCAACGGAATTAAGAGGCCCACCGACGCGTATCTTGCACCGAAAGCGATACCAGCACCACTGTAGAGCGCTTTGTCGGTGGGCGTGATGTAGCGGAGCAGTCGTTTGTTGATGACCGCAGAATCGCCACACAAACCGGTCACACGGCTCGCTGTTAGTTTGCTCTTGACTTTGGCCGAGGCCAGTCGTGGTAGGTTCCGCTTACGAGATTATTTACAGATCAGTGGCCCAGGCGCGGCTGTGTTGCGATGGATTACGTCAGTGTGCTGCTATACCTGGTGCTGCCCCTTCTGGGTCTGGCGTACTACTACACCCGGCAGCTGTACCGCTACTGGGACCAGAGAGGGATCCCGCAGCTGGAGGCATCGTTTCCGTTGGGCAACATGAAGGACGTTGGCCGGACGCTACACTTCAACGACGTGCTGCAGCTGGCCTATGATTTGGGCAAGTCGTTGTCCAGACCGTTCGCCGGGATGTACTTCATGCTCAAGCCCGTGCTGATCGTAACGGACCTGGACATGGTGAAGTGCATGCTGGTTAAGGACTTCAACAGCTTCCACGATCGCGGGCTGTACGTGAATGAGCGGGATGACCCGCTGTCGGGTCATCTGTTTGCGATCGATGGCGAGCGGTGGCGCTTCCTGCGCAATAAGCTTAGCCCCACGTTCACGTCCGGCAAGATCAAGGCCATGTTCACCACGATATGTGAGATAGGTGATGAGTTTTTGGCGTCCGTCACAAAGTACGTCGATCGCGGTGAGCCCATCAACATGAAGCTGCTCTGCCAGTGCTTCACCTGCGACGTGGTGGGTTCGTGTGCCTTCGGACTGCAGTGTAACTCGTTGAAGAACGAAGGCTCGAAGCTACTGACGATTGGCGATGAAGTGTTCAAACCGCCGGTCTGGCGTAACATGTACATCTTCCTGCTGATAACATTCAAAGAGTGGGGTCGCAAGCTGCGCCTGCGTGTCTTACCGTCCAGCGTGTCATCCTACTTTATCAGTCTGGTGCGCGAAACGGTGGAGCACCGCGAAAAGAACCTTATCGAGCGGCCCGACTTTCTCAATATGTTGATCCAGCTGAAGAACAAGGGAACCGTGGAGGAGGGCGAGGCCGATGGACCCCAGGACAAGTTAACGCTCGATGAAGTGGCCGCTCAGGCGTTCGTGTTTTTCTTTGCCGGTTTCGAAACGTCATCGACCACGCTCTCGTTCGCGCTGTTCGAGCTGGCCAACAACCGCGACATCCAGGAGCGGGTGCGCGAGGAAGTGCTGGACAAGCTGCGGCTCCACGGCAACAAGATCACGTACGAAGCGCTCAAGGAAATGACGTACCTCGATCAGGTCATCAACGGTAATAGTGGGCCAGCTCGAATGGGGTCTTCGTTACTACCGATCTAATCTTTTCACCCTTTGATCCCCTTCCAGAGACGCTTCGAATGTACCCACCGGTACCGCAGCTGATTCGCGTCTCGACCAAGCCGTACCACGTCGAAACGGAAAAGTTTACGCTCGAGAAGGACTGCATGTTGATGGTGCCCATCTACTCGATACACTACGATCCCGCGAACTATCCGAATCCGGAACGGTTTGATCCGGACCGTTTCGCGCCGGAAGCGGTCCAGGCGCGCCATACCCACGCATTCATACCGTTCGGCGATGGGCCTCGCAACTGCATTGGAATGCGGTTTGGGCTGCTGGAGGTCAAGTTCGGTATCGTGCAGCTGGTGAGCCGGCTGCGGTTCACGGTCAGCTCACGGATGCCACTTCCGATACGCATGTCCAAAACCGCCAGCATGCTGGAGGTCGAGGGCGGCATATGGTTGGATGCTACCAAGTTGTGAGTGAGCGAGCGAGGCGGTGCAGGAAATTAACTACCAACCACTCATCACTGGTGCAGCCGTTCATCGGAACATGCACCCTAAGGATATATGCTTCGTTAATCGTACTAACCCAATATTACACTACGTTGTACCCGTATGCCACGATTCGTTTTTAAAATAACTAATATTAGTAATGAACATTCGTTCAAGGAGTGGTTTTAAACGAGTAACATAAAGGAAAGTCAAATAAAAGACAAAATACAGGAACAGGAAGTGAGGTTTTTGATGGCTTTTCTGAGTGATTTCCTTTTCCCCTTGTCGGATTCACCGATCCGGACGGCCCTTGGGACAGTTCAATTTGCAAATTAGATTGATTTTATCACGGTGTCCATTCCACGTGTGCCCCGGCCGAGCCAAACGATAACTCACCGGAGTCCACACCGCCGCTTGGCCGAAGGCACACCTCGTTTAAATAACGGTGAAACCGTACCGGACGATAAATCAACCTTCACAGGAAGCGCGAGTCTGGTAGGGCGGGTTCCGCGCCTAGAACTCACTCGGCCTTTTAATGTCCAACAATAGAGCGATAAATGTCTGAGCTTCGGTGAAGCATATTTTGCGCCACGGCCCCCGCAGGATCTGCGCGATTGTTTGGCCGTGTAATAAATTACAATTATGCCGCTCCCCGAGTCCGCGGGAACCACGAATGGGTATGCGGTATCTATTGTGATGCCTTGTGTGAATGCATGTGAAAGGCCGCGTGTCACCGTGGTCGCGAAGCGGTGTGACAAATTAGGCACGGCTTCAAAAGGGACGACACCGGGGACGAATTTTTGGGGGAGCTTTGGGGCCCCGAACGGTTGACGATAAATTTGTCGAATCAATAGACGGCCGTCGATGAGTGAGGGCACGCGTGTGTGGCGCTCCCGCCCAATGCCCACCGCTGGCTTGTTCCATTTTGCCATGGAAAATGATTTTTCATTCGCGTCGCCACGGTGGTTGCCGTGCGGCCGTTGGCATGGAAACGCCGCGTCACCGTGGGTTGCATTGTGGAAATGAAAGTAATATTTCTTCTTCCACACACACGCACTGGGGATTCCCGCGGGTCCTGGGGTACCGCACGGTGCCATTCCGAATTGTGCCCGAAGCGAAATTGAATTTAATTTTATTTGTCCCCCATTCCCCAGGATGTCTCTCGATGTCACATCGTCCTTCAGCTGGCGGGCGTGATGTTACATCGCGTTCAAAAGGCGCTGAATCTGCCGATCTCGCTCGTTCGCTGTTTGGGCGGTTTATTTTGCTCCGTGCCAGATGCTTTGCGGTTGGTCTGCATCTAGGCGCTGAACTTTGATCGATCTCGGATGGGACACCCACCGTATAATTGAGCGAGGCGGACAAATGGCGATTGTGGGGCGTAAAACCGAAAATTCTGGCTGCAATTTACGAGTGCGACTAGCGTGCGCACATTAAAAAAGGGGCCAGTTAAATGATGTTCCCCGGGCACCCCGAAATGGGCCCATAAAAGTGGGCCGTGTGGTGTGCATTTGGCCGTTTGCTCTCGTTGACGATGAACGCGAACGGTCCGGCAATAAGGTACGGGCACGGTTTCGGGCGTATTCGACTCCGTGATTTAAAATCATTTAACTGCACAAACACGCACAGCATTTTTCGGTCAACAATTGCTGAACAATCTACTGAGAAAATTGACGGAATAAGTTGGGCTTCTGGGCGAATCGAAATCGTAAAACAGTTAAACGAATGTAACCAACATGCACCCAACCACATGTCCCAACCGTTGCGGTAATTATTTGTTATCAGTTATCCGCGCCGCGTGTAATGGCACGGGATTCGCCGTACCGTTACGTCCGTAAATCATGTCGCTTACGCCGCGCCGGTTGCCAGCCAGGCAGCTAACAAGGGTATTGATTAAAATATGGCACACGAATCCGGAAGAGATACAAACGCAGTCGTTAAGCACAAATCGTAAACCATCGCACATCCATCAAACCAGCCAGACCCGGATGGACCCGCCGAGAGCGCACGACATCATGTCATGCTTCCCGCGGCGCGCCACGCAGGATTCGCGGCATTGACAAAATATCCGGTGAACGTGTCCCGTCGCACGCCGAAGTTGACGAAGGAGACCATAAAATGGGGCCCTTTAGCCTCCTACTCCGGTAGCTGCGGCCGTGGCCCACCGGTGCACCATTAGATTGCCAATAAACCTTTAATATTATTACAGGTGTCCCGGCGGTTGTGCCCATTTTCCACGAAACGCGAATCAGGCCAAATGAAGCGAAACAACAACCACATACACGTACCTGCGGCCGCCACCGCTTCCGCCGGGAACGTGTTCCGGGACCCGGGGCCCGCGTGATGGGTTTCCCGTTTCCCGTTTTGTGGTGGCGCGCCTGTGGTCCCATTTAGCTGCCCGATGAAGGACCCGCGCGGCTTGTCGAAGGACTCGCGGTTCGCGCTTCCGGTGTTCCGAGGGGCGCGCCCGAACCGCTGCGGAAACAAGTCCGACAGAGACGGGCAGCTTAAAAATCTCATCACCGTCACCGGGTCGCGCCCGAAAGTCAAAACCTTTTTTACCCCGCCGAGGCCAGGAATTCGGTGGATCGAGTGGTTCACTGTCACCGTTAGTCGGGGTCCACGTGAGCGACGGGAGACGAGTGAAACGCAACAATCACGGGAAAAAGCTTATTGAATTCTGCTTGCTACATAAATACAACTTTGTTATCGCGCAGTTAAGACAAAAGTGGTAAAAGTGTAAAAGGTTTTACGTCGGTCTTTGGGTGAGGTTCCCGGCCAAAGGGTACCGAGTAGCTGCGAACAAAGAAAAAGGACCCTTTCGACTTATCGGACGTCCGGACGATGTTTGGCGTTTGGCTTCCCCGTCACCGGGTTCTACCGTCCGGGTTCGTGTTCGGAGCCGCGTTGGACAAAGAAAGTGCCGTGACGGGAGACGGATTGGGACTTGCAAAGTGCAACGCACAAGTAAAGCCTTCCGATCCGCAGCATCTTACGGCCCAACTTCTTTACGGATTGCTAGGCATGAATTCCCGCGTGTGACGGTGACGAATTTCATCCGGATTCCGGGTCCGCCTGTCGGTCACTGTAGCCTCAGCTGGAGCCGTGCAGATTGTGAGTGATTGGTGCCAGTCATTTCTCTTGGGTGATTTCGGACTTTTCTGTACCAGAAATTTGCTCCTTCTTGCGCCGAATTCGAGGGCCACTCGAAGTATAACGGAACGAAATTCGCCCATAAATTGTAGTGAAACTTACCCCCCGGGGAAGGACAAGGTACGAACAGGGGACACAGAAAGGACCGTTTGCGGGCTTTCGCTATCCGTTGTTGGCGAACTAGTAATAGTTTATGCTTACCTAAACGAGACATGGGAAGAGAGAATGATGAGTTCGTTAGCGTTGTTGTGCAGTTTATCATGTTCGAAGTGGCCACTGTGGCCAAAAAGTAATGGGAATTTTGATTTTGAACGTGTATGTGGCTGCGATAGGGATAACTGTTTTTATTCCGAAGTTGGCAACACTGTCACCAACATCTGTGTTGAATTGTACATCTGAATACTAATTCTTCGTTTTTCATAATGTCAAGAACTGCTCAACAACGCAGTTTCATTAACTTTTGCTTGGCGAATGAAATTTGCAATTAGGCGGCGAAAGAAATTTGCAATTGCAAAGGCCTTAGGTAAGCAAGCTCTATTGAAAACAAGAGTTTATAAATGGACAAAATTTTCAACGAGGGTCGGAAAAGCGTTGAATACGAGCCCAGAACGACCATCAATATCAATTGATGAGCTACACCGAGATCTTACTGACCCTGTTGGAATGTCGAAAGTGTCAGTGGAGACCATTTTGAAGGACCGTTTGAGCCTCACAAAAGTGAAATGTTTATTGGTGCCAAAAACGTGTTGTTTTTGTGTCACATTTTTGTGATCATTTCCGTTCCGTTCCATCTTATTCACCTGGCTTAGCACCGTCTGACTTCTGTCTATTCGTTAAAATCAAGAAGCTGCTCCGTGGACACCACTTTGAATCTATAGAACAGACAGAAATTGTTACCCATTCCCAATCCATGAAATTACTTTAGAGGAATAAATAGAGATTTTTTGAGCTATAAACAAATTATCGTTGTTTTTTAGCCACAGTAGTATACTGTATACAATAAGTTGATACGAAGTTTAAGGACACCAATTAACATTATTATTCAACAGAACAGAGGTAAGTGCTGCCCTTGCCGTGCGCTCACTCTTCAACACGATAAATGCCACTTTCCGGTGAAAACATAAACGGATAGCAGCCTTGAGCGGATAACGGAATGGCTCTAGGGTTACGGTAAGGACAGCAGCTCTCGGCAAATCGCTGCTGCATAAAGCGATCGTTCCCTGACAAGCGATTCCGTGACCTTGAGATGTGCCGCACGTCTTACAAATCAATGTTGGCTGGAGTTTCATCTACTTAGCTTGCGAGCGGCACCGAGGCTCATCGTGCCGTGTCGGTCCCCGGCAGGAAGCCACCGGAAGTGGGGGAAGCAAAAGTTTTAATGAGCGATGATGCTGGTGTTTTATATTCCTTCCACAGTGCACCGGAGTGCGGCTTGCGCGTTAGGCTAAAGTCAATTTGTGGCTTCGCGGGGTTTCGCTTTCGCCGCTGCCAGCGTGAACCGCTCTTCCGGTCGAGACCATGCACACATAAACACATAAACATTCCACCGGACCGGACTCCCGACCACCGGACGTGGTCGGATCCCGGGTTGGCCCCGGTCCGACCCAGGTTTGGAGGATTAAATAAACTTTCGGTGGCGAAAGCAGGAAGCCCGCTACCCGGTTTACGTTGGTTGCGCTCTTTTGCGGAAGTGACAGTTTGGGGACAACTCAACTCACCATGATTCGGTTCCCCGTTCCATGTGTCCCATTTTTATGTCACTTTAGTGTGCTGTGTTGCGGTTGCATTCCAGTTGAAGACAATCGCTGCCACCGAGGCACCGAGCTTGGGTTCCATTACTTTATATTATTCATTTTCACTCTACGACCAGTTCGGGATGTTCGGGACCTTCCGGGATATTTGTTTCCTGCTATGCTAATGCTAACCTCAAAGCCGGTACGGGCTTCGTGGCGCTGCTTCCGCAGCAGCAGGCCATTGTTTGAGGAGTACTTCCATGAATTTCGGAACAGCGAAATGGCATTTAGATTCAATCGACCTCCCGGAAGCGACGCTCATTCGAAACGGGATCGAATCCGTAGCGTGATCTCGTTACTGAACGGTCAGCGATAATGGAACGGCTGGCTGTGACGGCACACGGCCACGTCTGGGTTGGCCATTGCAGACTGTTTGTACTTCACACGACAAGTCCGAGTGTGTAGTTTTATGATTTTCTCGGGTTGCTTTAATTGGGTGGTTGACAGAAAGTATCCCGGCTCAGTCCATCCGACTGGGCTGGGGGCGCATTATCATGAACTTCAGACGAAACCATCACCATGGTTGCCTTCGTCTTGACGCCGCATGGGAAAAAGCCACGTTTGTGTCGTGAAATGGACCTCTCGGCGGTATCGCCCATCGGGGAGCGCACACACCAGTCAGTGGGCGTGCAAACAGTGTCGATGGCTATTGACCTGCCGGAAATTGGCTTTCGGCAGAAGATGATACCGTGACGCGAAGATGATTGAACGGGCCCTGCGGCACGTCTTCGGCGCATAATCCAATTATGTTTCAATATTCAGCCAATTATTCTGCCCATCAATGACCGCCCGGAGCGCCTGGAACTTAAAAGGCACGAAGGATTTCGCGAAGGTGATGGACGAGTTTCGTTTCCGTAGGATGGTGACACGTTTTGAACGTAAATATAAACGTAAATTTCTTTACGATTCTTACGATTTAAGGTTCTTAATTAGTAAAATAATCAGTTCAGCGAATTCGATCGACCATCGTTTATTTTACAATAATTCAGACCGTTACGACCGTTACGGCATCCGTGTTATCCGTGCAGCGTATCGAACCTTCCGGCGATAACGGCGACGAAACGGTTTGCCTAATGAAGCATCACAGCGCCAGTCGCGAGTAGATGACACGGGCAGCGGTCGATGAAAAGCTGAACTTCCATCATCGTCGACAAACGTTGGCAGTGCCTTGGTGGCCACGAATTGAATCAAGAGAACAACACAAAAAAAAACCACGAAGCCAATCTGATCCTCGCACGATAATGGCGACGGCTGGTGATTGTCGAGAAGAAACCACAAAAATGGGCGACGCAAAACCGGGCTTCCGGAGTTTCTCGGGATAACGAGAATAAAGAGAAAGAATTCACTACTCCATTGTCCCACCGGAAGCCGAGGAACGGTGGGCCGGGGGTTCGGGGTTTGCGGGGATGGTTGGTAACGAAATTGATGACACCATGGTGAGCACCACGCGGTACGGAGCATTCGGTCTTCGGACAGTATTTTCGTAATCATATTTTCGGTTCAGCTTACCATGCTCGATGGTGAAAAAATATTTATTAGAAAACCGGCAAACCAGCATGACGGCCCCACACACACACACACACACACGCGTACGGTGGTGTTCGAAAATTGATAAATGGAGCGTGGCGCAGGAACCCTGACGGTGGTGGCTGTCAGTGGCAGCCGCACCATCGACTCGTCGTTAGAGATCCTTCATTAGAAATCTTCGCGCGGTGTGCTCGACACTCGACTCGCACCGTGGCTTATGTTGCTTCCGGAGTGGAGAACACAAAAATGGCTATGTAAAAATTAACAGCACGGCAAAACTGTCGGAGCGAAACCAGACTCGCACCATAATTCACCCATCTCATCCCGATCGAGAGCAGACCTCTAGAGCGCTCGACACTCGACTACATGCACCCCGAGTGTGCTCGGTTCAAATTAGGTCATCTGGCTTCCGGCTGGCGTTCGTCGCGTCGCACAGTACTGGCAGACGGCAGTGGCAGGCGTCGGCGTGCCCAGCACCTTCCGCTACTTCTCCGCGGCACGTCCTAGTGACATTCCACCGACGGCTGCAGCTGCAGCCGGAGAATGATTTCCAGCATTTTATTGACTTTTCCGACGCCTGCGGGTCTCGGAGTGGTCCCGGAAGTGCAACGGACGGGTAGCGTGGCGGACAAATGATGATGTGCTTACTTTGCCTTGTTCACACGGCGCTTGACAAGCCGGCGTTTGCGACAGAGACTCTCTGACAGCGCAGCGCCAAACGAGCATGGCGCTGGCGCCGGCTCCGCACAGCATGGAGCAAGAAACCCATTTGGTGCTGATGAGAATTTGATGGTTTTTTTTCTGTTTCGTCCACCGCTGGAAGGCTCGTAATCCGCAGCAATCTGCGCGCCACTTCTCGTGGAGTTTATTTGCCTAGCGCCGGCGGGCGGGTGGACGATAATGCAATGCTCACGCGTTCGTTCGAGTGGGCAAACGAGAATGCAGTCAGATTGAAAGGAAAGTAACGCGAATTATCCGGCAATCTGGTGGGGCGGTGGAAAGGAACCGAGTTGGCAGGAAGTAGCCACAAAAAAATTGCTGGCTAACCGTACTCTGGAGGTAGAGTTGGTAGTCCTTCGTACAAGCAAATTGTTTTGTGTTCGATGCTCGGCAATTGTGTTCGGCAATGGTGTATTGTTTGTGCCTTTGTTACAGCATTTGTCGCGCATAAGGGACAGAATCAAAGGAATGAATTGTTTGAATCGGAAAATTTCAGTTGGCGTTGGTCAGTGTCAGTTGACGAGCAAGCCATCAACGCAGTATCGAAAGTATTTTTTCTTTAAGTATCTAAAATAAATATAATATGACGAGGACTTACCTTAAATTCTTTACTTTCTTTTATCCTAAGTTGTGCCCTAACAATATCACCAGCCTTCGGGCGTCCGAGCAGTGCCATTTTGTCCTCCTCCGTCAGCTCCTCGGGGGCCTTATGTTCCGCTGCCTCGATCAGGCCTGTGACGTCATCATCTACGATTCAGGGTGTGTGCGATGGTTCCGTACGAATCGGTGACCCGTTTCCGGTTTGGCGCCACGCCCGCGGAGGGAATAGAAATCAGAACACAAGATTAGCGATCGTCGCCGGGCGAGAACAAGCAGATGGTTCACCAGAGAAACCAAAAACAGAAAAAAGAAAAACGGCTCGAAATCAAATTCAAAAATGAAACACCAAGAAGGTATAAAAATTTGGACAAACACAAAACGAAAAATCAAAGCCTGAATGGACATGAGTGAAATCACATGACGGAGTCGAACGTGGCGTGGTTGTTGCGGTGATTCGCGAAAATGTGACGTCTCGTTTGCGTCCCACGAAAGGAATCGAAAAGAATTGAATAGAAAAAGAAGTGACAACGAAAAAAATTATCAAAATGTCTTAAACAAATAATACAAACCAGAAGCAAAACGGACGAACAAAAATAGAAAATCGACAAAATTGACAACAAAATAAAACATTGGAACGCTTCCAGCCCGGGCTAGGAGGGCTGAACAGCCCTTCAAACTAATACAACCAAATAGAAAAAAAAACATCTGGAACAGAATATAGTAAAGCAGAATGGCTCGAGCAATAAGTTTGAGGTTATTGTTTGGTTGTAGAAGAGAAAAGAACTGTAGAAGGGAGCATTTGCATTGGTTCGCGTTATTATCGCACACGCCATTCGGTGGGTGGTTGTGTCGTGTTCCGAGCCTTTGTGGGGGGGAAACACACGGCCAACAACGGTTGACGGTGAGTCGGTGAGCGAAAACACGAAACAAGATTGCCGCCGTGG
>NW_026454080.1:0-14297 GCF_943734635.1 Anopheles cruzii
GCTCCGGTCTACGTCTATCACTTTACCTACGACGGTGACCTGAACCTGTTCAAAAAGCCACTGGGTGTCTCCATACCGGGTGCGGTACACGCGGACGAGACTTGCTACTTGTTCGATACGAAGACATTCGTGACCGAGCCAACTCTTGCTACTAGCCATGCGCTCACGGTCCGCAAGCGGATGCTACGTCTTTGGAGCAACTTTGTCAAGTATGGGTAAGTGACACGAACCGCCTTTGGCCGATTAGTTGAGGAAGTGTGTATGCATTGGTCTAACTGGTCTCTGGTTTCAGAAACCCAACTCCGGTAGTGGATCCCTTGTTGCAGAATATTGTGTGGCCACAGCTAGAGGACGGCACGATCAATGTCGTACTAAACATTGACCACGACCTGGTGCTCGGATCGAATCCCATCGCTTCTCGCTACGAATTGTGGCAGAGTTTGGAGCATCGGTACTCGAATACCAGGCAGTTCGATAAGTTTTGAGCTTCAGTAACAGAAGGCGTTTGCCGAATTTTAACGTGGTCGTACAAGCCTTGAAGACGATCCACGTCAAGGACGTCCAAAAACAGTAGCAACACTTGAACTTGTAGGAAAAATAAAGGATATGGTATTGGAAAATCGTCGAGTGACTGAAAGAGATTTAGTAGAAGGCTGTGGCTGTGTAAGCAATATTTTGACTGAAGTATTGGGTTTCAGGAAGCTGCGTGCACAATGCGTGCCGCATTCGCTAAAAATGGAACAAAAACACATTCGACTGCAACCATCTCGGCACCAGAAGAAACAAATCCTTTAACAGCAGGACAATGCAGCCTGTCACAAGAGCATTTTGACAATGGCAAAAGTCCATGCATTAAAGATCGAATTGTTGAAGCATCCACCTTGTTCTCTAGATTTGGCCCCTAGTGACTTCCATCTGTTTCCAGTCTTTAAAAACATCAAACATGGAAAGCGTTTTTCGTCAAATAATGTTGTCATAACAGCTGTGGAAGCGTATTTTGAAGCCCTTCCAGTTTTTCACTTCAGGAATGGAATCCATAAATTGGAGTCTCCTTGGAACAAGTGAACAAGTTCAGCAAGGTCAGAAAATAGCATTTTTCTTATCAAACCGCCAAATTTATTGAGAAACCCAGTAAAACCCACGAAAAATGAAACACACGCCGGTAATAATAGGGAACGAAAATGAAGACGAAGCGAAACCGGCGATAGACCTTTGGACCCCGCAATTATGACATCGATAGAACACGCCCGCGATTAAGAGATACAGACGCATTACCCACACGAGTCCGAGGAACGTTAATGATGCGAAATAAAAATAGCTCACCGCGTAGCTCACTCTCACTCTCGTTCGGGACTGACCGACGAGACCGACGGACCGGCTTCCAAGTCGGCAGTACCGGTGTGTCTGCCGTAGTGTGCGGTTCAACTGGACGAAGTGAACCGTCCGTCAGCGTCCGTCATGTTCGGGGTACTGTTGGCGCTCGCGGCGACAGCCGCAGCGCTGCTCTACTACTACGCCAGTCGCAGCTTCCGCTACTGGACTGACCGTGGCATCCCGCAGCTCGAGCCAACGCTACCGTTCGGCAACATGCGGGGCATGGGCAAGGAGTTCAGCTTCAACGAGCTGCTCGATCGTGCCTACCGGCGTTTCCGCGACCAATCGCCGGTAGCCGGACTCTACTTTCTCACCAACCCGGTGCTGATCGTGAACGATCTCGATGTGGCGAAGCAGGTGCTGGTGAAAGACTTCGGCAGCTTCCACGATCGCGGGCTGTACGTGAACGAGCGGGACGATCCGCTGTCGGGCCATCTGTTCTCGATCGCGGGCGAACGGTGGCGCTATCTGCGCCACAAGCTCAGCCCAACGTTCACGTCCGGCAAGATTAAGGCCATGTTCGGGACGATCCGCACGATTGGCGTAGAGTTTTTGGCTGGCGCTGAGCAGTACATCGACCGCGGCGTGCCGATCGACATCAAGAAGCTGAGCCAGTGCTTCACCTGCGACGTGGTGGGCTCGTGTGCCTTCGGCTTGGAGTGCAACGCGCTCAAGAATGGCAACGCGAAGCTGCTCGAGGTTGGCAACAAGGTGTTCCGCCAGACACCGCTGCGCATGATGTACTCGATGGTTCTGTCGGCACTTCCGCGCCTTTCGCGTGCCCTACGCCTTCCGCTGTTCCCGCGGGACGTGTCCTCGTACTTTATGGGCGTGGTGAGTGAAACGGTGGCGCACCGTGAGCAACACGGCGTCGAACGGTCCGACTTCCTGAACCTGCTGATTCAGCTGAAAAACCGAGGCACGGTGGAGGACGGCGGTGACCACGCCACCGAGAAGCTCACCCTGGACGAGGTGTCCGCTCAGGCGTTTGTGTTTTTCTTCGCCGGCTTCGAAACGTCATCGACCACACTCTCGTTCGCGCTCTTCCTGCTCGCCAGCCACCCGGAAGTGCAGGAGCGGTGCCGGAAGGAGATTCTGGAGAAGCTGGCCCACGGCACCGACGAAGGGTTGATCACGTACGAGGCACTCAAAGAGATGACGTACGTCGACCAGGTGATCAATGGTAGGTGACCCCTGGCGAAAGGATACCGCACTGCCGCTACAAAGTGTTCCGTTTTCGATTTGGCAGAGACGCTGCGTATCTATCCGCCGGTCGGGCAATTGATGCGTGCCGTAACGCAGACGGTCCACCTCGAGGCAGCCAACTTGACGCTCAAGAAGGGTGACATGGTGATGATACCGATCTACTCGTACCACCACGATGCGGATCTGTTTCCCGAGCCGGAGTGCTTCAGGCCGGAGCGATTCGCACCGGAAGAGGCTGAGGGTCGCCATCCGCTTGCGTTCCTGCCGTTCGGCGAAGGTCCACGCAACTGCATCGGGATGCGATTCGGGCTGCTGGAGGCAAAGTTCGGGGTCGTGCAGCTGCTCAGCCGGCTACGCTTCACCGTCGATCCGCGCACCGAAGTCCCGCTGCGGTTGGCCAAAAACACCGGATTCCTCCAGGTGGACGGCGGCATTTGGTTGAATGCCACCAGGGCGTGAGCGAGCGATATAGTGTTTGCATATATAGTGCCATATAGTGATTGGATTCTAAGCTACCGATTACTTGACTTGACTTAACTTCGTTATGGAAATTGTAAACATTTAGTAAAAATTTTTAAATTTAAGAAACGGGACGCTAAACGCTTGCGGAAAACTCGGAAACTTAAAATTAAAAATTCCAAGGGCGATTAAAATTGTTTCCAGGGTGGTGAGTCTTGAACTGAAACTGTACAACAAAGCTGATTTCACAGGAAACCCACACATCGTGCAAGAGAATCCAATGCACCCACAACGACTGACTGCTGCGGTCAGGATTTTGGTCTGGTGGCCCGAGAAATGTTAGCTGATTAGTTAATCGGCGAAATGAAGCTAAAAACTTGGACGACATTTGGTTCCAAGAAGGCACCCCATCTTCAGAACCCAAACACCAAATGGACCGGCCTTTATATCGTACAGGCAGCAGTTTCGAAGGACAAAAATACAGACGCCTTCTAACGGAACCGACTTTTTGATGGTTCCTCATTGAAGCAGCAAACCGCAGAGGGTGATGGGCTAAAATTAGAATCGCGTTTGATAATTGAATCCACAGCACAGCGGCCGGCTGGAAACGCCCTAGATCTACGCAGTTGCGCGTATCTTGTCCCGTCCAGTGTGTATGAGTATCGACGCAACGGAATTAAGAGGCCCACCGACGCGTATCTTGCACCGAAAGCGATACCAGCACCACTGTAGAGCGCTTTGTCGGTGGGCGTGATGTAGCGGAGCAGTCGTTTGTTGATGACCGCAGAATCGCCACACAAACCGGTCACACGGCTCGCTGTTAGTTTGCTCTTGACTTTGGCCGAGGCCAGTCGTGGTAGGTTCCGCTTACGAGATTATTTACAGATCAGTGGCCCAGGCGCGGCTGTGTTGCGATGGATTACGTCAGTGTGCTGCTATACCTGGTGCTGCCCCTTCTGGGTCTGGCGTACTACTACACCCGGCAGCTGTACCGCTACTGGGACCAGAGAGGGATCCCGCAGCTGGAGGCATCGTTTCCGTTGGGCAACATGAAGGACGTTGGCCGGACGCTACACTTCAACGACGTGCTGCAGCTGGCCTATGATTTGGGCAAGTCGTTGTCCAGACCGTTCGCCGGGATGTACTTCATGCTCAAGCCCGTGCTGATCGTAACGGACCTGGACATGGTGAAGTGCATGCTGGTTAAGGACTTCAACAGCTTCCACGATCGCGGGCTGTACGTGAATGAGCGGGATGACCCGCTGTCGGGTCATCTGTTTGCGATCGATGGCGAGCGGTGGCGCTTCCTGCGCAATAAGCTTAGCCCCACGTTCACGTCCGGCAAGATCAAGGCCATGTTCACCACGATATGTGAGATAGGTGATGAGTTTTTGGCGTCCGTCACAAAGTACGTCGATCGCGGTGAGCCCATCAACATGAAGCTGCTCTGCCAGTGCTTCACCTGCGACGTGGTGGGTTCGTGTGCCTTCGGACTGCAGTGTAACTCGTTGAAGAACGAAGGCTCGAAGCTACTGACGATTGGCGATGAAGTGTTCAAACCGCCGGTCTGGCGTAACATGTACATCTTCCTGCTGATAACATTCAAAGAGTGGGGTCGCAAGCTGCGCCTGCGTGTCTTACCGTCCAGCGTGTCATCCTACTTTATCAGTCTGGTGCGCGAAACGGTGGAGCACCGCGAAAAGAACCTTATCGAGCGGCCCGACTTTCTCAATATGTTGATCCAGCTGAAGAACAAGGGAACCGTGGAGGAGGGCGAGGCCGATGGACCCCAGGACAAGTTAACGCTCGATGAAGTGGCCGCTCAGGCGTTCGTGTTTTTCTTTGCCGGTTTCGAAACGTCATCGACCACGCTCTCGTTCGCGCTGTTCGAGCTGGCCAACAACCGCGACATCCAGGAGCGGGTGCGCGAGGAAGTGCTGGACAAGCTGCGGCTCCACGGCAACAAGATCACGTACGAAGCGCTCAAGGAAATGACGTACCTCGATCAGGTCATCAACGGTAATAGTGGGCCAGCTCGAATGGGGTCTTCGTTACTACCGATCTAATCTTTTCACCCTTTGATCCCCTTCCAGAGACGCTTCGAATGTACCCACCGGTACCGCAGCTGATTCGCGTCTCGACCAAGCCGTACCACGTCGAAACGGAAAAGTTTACGCTCGAGAAGGACTGCATGTTGATGGTGCCCATCTACTCGATACACTACGATCCCGCGAACTATCCGAATCCGGAACGGTTTGATCCGGACCGTTTCGCGCCGGAAGCGGTCCAGGCGCGCCATACCCACGCATTCATACCGTTCGGCGATGGGCCTCGCAACTGCATTGGAATGCGGTTTGGGCTGCTGGAGGTCAAGTTCGGTATCGTGCAGCTGGTGAGCCGGCTGCGGTTCACGGTCAGCTCACGGATGCCACTTCCGATACGCATGTCCAAAACCGCCAGCATGCTGGAGGTCGAGGGCGGCATATGGTTGGATGCTACCAAGTTGTGAGTGAGCGAGCGAGGCGGTGCAGGAAATTAACTACCAACCACTCATCACTGGTGCAGCCGTTCATCGGAACATGCACCCTAAGGATATATGCTTCGTTAATCGTACTAACCCAATATTACACTACGTTGTACCCGTATGCCACGATTCGTTTTTAAAATAACTAATATTAGTAATGAACATTCGTTCAAGGAGTGGTTTTAAACGAGTAACATAAAGGAAAGTCAAATAAAAGACAAAATACAGGAACAGGAAGTGAGGTTTTTGATGGCTTTTCTGAGTGATTTCCTTTTCCCCTTGTCGGATTCACCGATCCGGACGGCCCTTGGGACAGTTCAATTTGCAAATTAGATTGATTTTATCACGGTGTCCATTCCACGTGTGCCCCGGCCGAGCCAAACGATAACTCACCGGAGTCCACACCGCCGCTTGGCCGAAGGCACACCTCGTTTAAATAACGGTGAAACCGTACCGGACGATAAATCAACCTTCACAGGAAGCGCGAGTCTGGTAGGGCGGGTTCCGCGCCTAGAACTCACTCGGCCTTTTAATGTCCAACAATAGAGCGATAAATGTCTGAGCTTCGGTGAAGCATATTTTGCGCCACGGCCCCCGCAGGATCTGCGCGATTGTTTGGCCGTGTAATAAATTACAATTATGCCGCTCCCCGAGTCCGCGGGAACCACGAATGGGTATGCGGTATCTATTGTGATGCCTTGTGTGAATGCATGTGAAAGGCCGCGTGTCACCGTGGTCGCGAAGCGGTGTGACAAATTAGGCACGGCTTCAAAAGGGACGACACCGGGGACGAATTTTTGGGGGAGCTTTGGGGCCCCGAACGGTTGACGATAAATTTGTCGAATCAATAGACGGCCGTCGATGAGTGAGGGCACGCGTGTGTGGCGCTCCCGCCCAATGCCCACCGCTGGCTTGTTCCATTTTGCCATGGAAAATGATTTTTCATTCGCGTCGCCACGGTGGTTGCCGTGCGGCCGTTGGCATGGAAACGCCGCGTCACCGTGGGTTGCATTGTGGAAATGAAAGTAATATTTCTTCTTCCACACACACGCACTGGGGATTCCCGCGGGTCCTGGGGTACCGCACGGTGCCATTCCGAATTGTGCCCGAAGCGAAATTGAATTTAATTTTATTTGTCCCCCATTCCCCAGGATGTCTCTCGATGTCACATCGTCCTTCAGCTGGCGGGCGTGATGTTACATCGCGTTCAAAAGGCGCTGAATCTGCCGATCTCGCTCGTTCGCTGTTTGGGCGGTTTATTTTGCTCCGTGCCAGATGCTTTGCGGTTGGTCTGCATCTAGGCGCTGAACTTTGATCGATCTCGGATGGGACACCCACCGTATAATTGAGCGAGGCGGACAAATGGCGATTGTGGGGCGTAAAACCGAAAATTCTGGCTGCAATTTACGAGTGCGACTAGCGTGCGCACATTAAAAAAGGGGCCAGTTAAATGATGTTCCCCGGGCACCCCGAAATGGGCCCATAAAAGTGGGCCGTGTGGTGTGCATTTGGCCGTTTGCTCTCGTTGACGATGAACGCGAACGGTCCGGCAATAAGGTACGGGCACGGTTTCGGGCGTATTCGACTCCGTGATTTAAAATCATTTAACTGCACAAACACGCACAGCATTTTTCGGTCAACAATTGCTGAACAATCTACTGAGAAAATTGACGGAATAAGTTGGGCTTCTGGGCGAATCGAAATCGTAAAACAGTTAAACGAATGTAACCAACATGCACCCAACCACATGTCCCAACCGTTGCGGTAATTATTTGTTATCAGTTATCCGCGCCGCGTGTAATGGCACGGGATTCGCCGTACCGTTACGTCCGTAAATCATGTCGCTTACGCCGCGCCGGTTGCCAGCCAGGCAGCTAACAAGGGTATTGATTAAAATATGGCACACGAATCCGGAAGAGATACAAACGCAGTCGTTAAGCACAAATCGTAAACCATCGCACATCCATCAAACCAGCCAGACCCGGATGGACCCGCCGAGAGCGCACGACATCATGTCATGCTTCCCGCGGCGCGCCACGCAGGATTCGCGGCATTGACAAAATATCCGGTGAACGTGTCCCGTCGCACGCCGAAGTTGACGAAGGAGACCATAAAATGGGGCCCTTTAGCCTCCTACTCCGGTAGCTGCGGCCGTGGCCCACCGGTGCACCATTAGATTGCCAATAAACCTTTAATATTATTACAGGTGTCCCGGCGGTTGTGCCCATTTTCCACGAAACGCGAATCAGGCCAAATGAAGCGAAACAACAACCACATACACGTACCTGCGGCCGCCACCGCTTCCGCCGGGAACGTGTTCCGGGACCCGGGGCCCGCGTGATGGGTTTCCCGTTTCCCGTTTTGTGGTGGCGCGCCTGTGGTCCCATTTAGCTGCCCGATGAAGGACCCGCGCGGCTTGTCGAAGGACTCGCGGTTCGCGCTTCCGGTGTTCCGAGGGGCGCGCCCGAACCGCTGCGGAAACAAGTCCGACAGAGACGGGCAGCTTAAAAATCTCATCACCGTCACCGGGTCGCGCCCGAAAGTCAAAACCTTTTTTACCCCGCCGAGGCCAGGAATTCGGTGGATCGAGTGGTTCACTGTCACCGTTAGTCGGGGTCCACGTGAGCGACGGGAGACGAGTGAAACGCAACAATCACGGGAAAAAGCTTATTGAATTCTGCTTGCTACATAAATACAACTTTGTTATCGCGCAGTTAAGACAAAAGTGGTAAAAGTGTAAAAGGTTTTACGTCGGTCTTTGGGTGAGGTTCCCGGCCAAAGGGTACCGAGTAGCTGCGAACAAAGAAAAAGGACCCTTTCGACTTATCGGACGTCCGGACGATGTTTGGCGTTTGGCTTCCCCGTCACCGGGTTCTACCGTCCGGGTTCGTGTTCGGAGCCGCGTTGGACAAAGAAAGTGCCGTGACGGGAGACGGATTGGGACTTGCAAAGTGCAACGCACAAGTAAAGCCTTCCGATCCGCAGCATCTTACGGCCCAACTTCTTTACGGATTGCTAGGCATGAATTCCCGCGTGTGACGGTGACGAATTTCATCCGGATTCCGGGTCCGCCTGTCGGTCACTGTAGCCTCAGCTGGAGCCGTGCAGATTGTGAGTGATTGGTGCCAGTCATTTCTCTTGGGTGATTTCGGACTTTTCTGTACCAGAAATTTGCTCCTTCTTGCGCCGAATTCGAGGGCCACTCGAAGTATAACGGAACGAAATTCGCCCATAAATTGTAGTGAAACTTACCCCCCGGGGAAGGACAAGGTACGAACAGGGGACACAGAAAGGACCGTTTGCGGGCTTTCGCTATCCGTTGTTGGCGAACTAGTAATAGTTTATGCTTACCTAAACGAGACATGGGAAGAGAGAATGATGAGTTCGTTAGCGTTGTTGTGCAGTTTATCATGTTCGAAGTGGCCACTGTGGCCAAAAAGTAATGGGAATTTTGATTTTGAACGTGTATGTGGCTGCGATAGGGATAACTGTTTTTATTCCGAAGTTGGCAACACTGTCACCAACATCTGTGTTGAATTGTACATCTGAATACTAATTCTTCGTTTTTCATAATGTCAAGAACTGCTCAACAACGCAGTTTCATTAACTTTTGCTTGGCGAATGAAATTTGCAATTAGGCGGCGAAAGAAATTTGCAATTGCAAAGGCCTTAGGTAAGCAAGCTCTATTGAAAACAAGAGTTTATAAATGGACAAAATTTTCAACGAGGGTCGGAAAAGCGTTGAATACGAGCCCAGAACGACCATCAATATCAATTGATGAGCTACACCGAGATCTTACTGACCCTGTTGGAATGTCGAAAGTGTCAGTGGAGACCATTTTGAAGGACCGTTTGAGCCTCACAAAAGTGAAATGTTTATTGGTGCCAAAAACGTGTTGTTTTTGTGTCACATTTTTGTGATCATTTCCGTTCCGTTCCATCTTATTCACCTGGCTTAGCACCGTCTGACTTCTGTCTATTCGTTAAAATCAAGAAGCTGCTCCGTGGACACCACTTTGAATCTATAGAACAGACAGAAATTGTTACCCATTCCCAATCCATGAAATTACTTTAGAGGAATAAATAGAGATTTTTTGAGCTATAAACAAATTATCGTTGTTTTTTAGCCACAGTAGTATACTGTATACAATAAGTTGATACGAAGTTTAAGGACACCAATTAACATTATTATTCAACAGAACAGAGGTAAGTGCTGCCCTTGCCGTGCGCTCACTCTTCAACACGATAAATGCCACTTTCCGGTGAAAACATAAACGGATAGCAGCCTTGAGCGGATAACGGAATGGCTCTAGGGTTACGGTAAGGACAGCAGCTCTCGGCAAATCGCTGCTGCATAAAGCGATCGTTCCCTGACAAGCGATTCCGTGACCTTGAGATGTGCCGCACGTCTTACAAATCAATGTTGGCTGGAGTTTCATCTACTTAGCTTGCGAGCGGCACCGAGGCTCATCGTGCCGTGTCGGTCCCCGGCAGGAAGCCACCGGAAGTGGGGGAAGCAAAAGTTTTAATGAGCGATGATGCTGGTGTTTTATATTCCTTCCACAGTGCACCGGAGTGCGGCTTGCGCGTTAGGCTAAAGTCAATTTGTGGCTTCGCGGGGTTTCGCTTTCGCCGCTGCCAGCGTGAACCGCTCTTCCGGTCGAGACCATGCACACATAAACACATAAACATTCCACCGGACCGGACTCCCGACCACCGGACGTGGTCGGATCCCGGGTTGGCCCCGGTCCGACCCAGGTTTGGAGGATTAAATAAACTTTCGGTGGCGAAAGCAGGAAGCCCGCTACCCGGTTTACGTTGGTTGCGCTCTTTTGCGGAAGTGACAGTTTGGGGACAACTCAACTCACCATGATTCGGTTCCCCGTTCCATGTGTCCCATTTTTATGTCACTTTAGTGTGCTGTGTTGCGGTTGCATTCCAGTTGAAGACAATCGCTGCCACCGAGGCACCGAGCTTGGGTTCCATTACTTTATATTATTCATTTTCACTCTACGACCAGTTCGGGATGTTCGGGACCTTCCGGGATATTTGTTTCCTGCTATGCTAATGCTAACCTCAAAGCCGGTACGGGCTTCGTGGCGCTGCTTCCGCAGCAGCAGGCCATTGTTTGAGGAGTACTTCCATGAATTTCGGAACAGCGAAATGGCATTTAGATTCAATCGACCTCCCGGAAGCGACGCTCATTCGAAACGGGATCGAATCCGTAGCGTGATCTCGTTACTGAACGGTCAGCGATAATGGAACGGCTGGCTGTGACGGCACACGGCCACGTCTGGGTTGGCCATTGCAGACTGTTTGTACTTCACACGACAAGTCCGAGTGTGTAGTTTTATGATTTTCTCGGGTTGCTTTAATTGGGTGGTTGACAGAAAGTATCCCGGCTCAGTCCATCCGACTGGGCTGGGGGCGCATTATCATGAACTTCAGACGAAACCATCACCATGGTTGCCTTCGTCTTGACGCCGCATGGGAAAAAGCCACGTTTGTGTCGTGAAATGGACCTCTCGGCGGTATCGCCCATCGGGGAGCGCACACACCAGTCAGTGGGCGTGCAAACAGTGTCGATGGCTATTGACCTGCCGGAAATTGGCTTTCGGCAGAAGATGATACCGTGACGCGAAGATGATTGAACGGGCCCTGCGGCACGTCTTCGGCGCATAATCCAATTATGTTTCAATATTCAGCCAATTATTCTGCCCATCAATGACCGCCCGGAGCGCCTGGAACTTAAAAGGCACGAAGGATTTCGCGAAGGTGATGGACGAGTTTCGTTTCCGTAGGATGGTGACACGTTTTGAACGTAAATATAAACGTAAATTTCTTTACGATTCTTACGATTTAAGGTTCTTAATTAGTAAAATAATCAGTTCAGCGAATTCGATCGACCATCGTTTATTTTACAATAATTCAGACCGTTACGACCGTTACGGCATCCGTGTTATCCGTGCAGCGTATCGAACCTTCCGGCGATAACGGCGACGAAACGGTTTGCCTAATGAAGCATCACAGCGCCAGTCGCGAGTAGATGACACGGGCAGCGGTCGATGAAAAGCTGAACTTCCATCATCGTCGACAAACGTTGGCAGTGCCTTGGTGGCCACGAATTGAATCAAGAGAACAACACAAAAAAAAACCACGAAGCCAATCTGATCCTCGCACGATAATGGCGACGGCTGGTGATTGTCGAGAAGAAACCACAAAAATGGGCGACGCAAAACCGGGCTTCCGGAGTTTCTCGGGATAACGAGAATAAAGAGAAAGAATTCACTACTCCATTGTCCCACCGGAAGCCGAGGAACGGTGGGCCGGGGGTTCGGGGTTTGCGGGGATGGTTGGTAACGAAATTGATGACACCATGGTGAGCACCACGCGGTACGGAGCATTCGGTCTTCGGACAGTATTTTCGTAATCATATTTTCGGTTCAGCTTACCATGCTCGATGGTGAAAAAATATTTATTAGAAAACCGGCAAACCAGCATGACGGCCCCACACACACACACACACACACGCGTACGGTGGTGTTCGAAAATTGATAAATGGAGCGTGGCGCAGGAACCCTGACGGTGGTGGCTGTCAGTGGCAGCCGCACCATCGACTCGTCGTTAGAGATCCTTCATTAGAAATCTTCGCGCGGTGTGCTCGACACTCGACTCGCACCGTGGCTTATGTTGCTTCCGGAGTGGAGAACACAAAAATGGCTATGTAAAAATTAACAGCACGGCAAAACTGTCGGAGCGAAACCAGACTCGCACCATAATTCACCCATCTCATCCCGATCGAGAGCAGACCTCTAGAGCGCTCGACACTCGACTACATGCACCCCGAGTGTGCTCGGTTCAAATTAGGTCATCTGGCTTCCGGCTGGCGTTCGTCGCGTCGCACAGTACTGGCAGACGGCAGTGGCAGGCGTCGGCGTGCCCAGCACCTTCCGCTACTTCTCCGCGGCACGTCCTAGTGACATTCCACCGACGGCTGCAGCTGCAGCCGGAGAATGATTTCCAGCATTTTATTGACTTTTCCGACGCCTGCGGGTCTCGGAGTGGTCCCGGAAGTGCAACGGACGGGTAGCGTGGCGGACAAATGATGATGTGCTTACTTTGCCTTGTTCACACGGCGCTTGACAAGCCGGCGTTTGCGACAGAGACTCTCTGACAGCGCAGCGCCAAACGAGCATGGCGCTGGCGCCGGCTCCGCACAGCATGGAGCAAGAAACCCATTTGGTGCTGATGAGAATTTGATGGTTTTTTTTCTGTTTCGTCCACCGCTGGAAGGCTCGTAATCCGCAGCAATCTGCGCGCCACTTCTCGTGGAGTTTATTTGCCTAGCGCCGGCGGGCGGGTGGACGATAATGCAATGCTCACGCGTTCGTTCGAGTGGGCAAACGAGAATGCAGTCAGATTGAAAGGAAAGTAACGCGAATTATCCGGCAATCTGGTGGGGCGGTGGAAAGGAACCGAGTTGGCAGGAAGTAGCCACAAAAAAATTGCTGGCTAACCGTACTCTGGAGGTAGAGTTGGTAGTCCTTCGTACAAGCAAATTGTTTTGTGTTCGATGCTCGGCAATTGTGTTCGGCAATGGTGTATTGTTTGTGCCTTTGTTACAGCATTTGTCGCGCATAAGGGACAGAATCAAAGGAATGAATTGTTTGAATCGGAAAATTTCAGTTGGCGTTGGTCAGTGTCAGTTGACGAGCAAGCCATCAACGCAGTATCGAAAGTATTTTTTCTTTAAGTATCTAAAATAAATATAATATGACGAGGACTTACCTTAAATTCTTTACTTTCTTTTATCCTAAGTTGTGCCCTAACAATATCACCAGCCTTCGGGCGTCCGAGCAGTGCCATTTTGTCCTCCTCCGTCAGCTCCTCGGGGGCCTTATGTTCCGCTGCCTCGATCAGGCCTGTGACGTCATCATCTACGATTCAGGGTGTGTGCGATGGTTCCGTACGAATCGGTGACCCGTTTCCGGTTTGGCGCCACGCCCGCGGAGGGAATAGAAATCAGAACACAAGATTAGCGATCGTCGCCGGGCGAGAACAAGCAGATGGTTCACCAGAGAAACCAAAAACAGAAAAAAGAAAAACGGCTCGAAATCAAATTCAAAAATGAAACACCAAGAAGGTATAAAAATTTGGACAAACACAAAACGAAAAATCAAAGCCTGAATGGACATGAGTGAAATCACATGACGGAGTCGAACGTGGCGTGGTTGTTGCGGTGATTCGCGAAAATGTGACGTCTCGTTTGCGTCCCACGAAAGGAATCGAAAAGAATTGAATAGAAAAAGAAGTGACAACGAAAAAAATTATCAAAATGTCTTAAACAAATAATACAAACCAGAAGCAAAACGGACGAACAAAAATAGAAAATCGACAAAATTGACAACAAAATAAAACATTGGAACGCTTCCAGCCCGGGCTAGGAGGGCTGAACAGCCCTTCAAACTAATACAACCAAATAGAAAAAAAAACATCTGGAACAGAATATAGTAAAGCAGAATGGCTCGAGCAATAAGTTTGAGGTTATTGTTTGGTTGTAGAAGAGAAAAGAACTGTAGAAGGGAGCATTTGCATTGGTTCGCGTTATTATCGCACACGCCATTCGGTGGGTGGTTGTGTCGTGTTCCGAGCCTTTGTGGGGGGGAAACACACGGCCAACAACGGTTGACGGTGAGTCGGTGAGCGAAAACACGAAACAAGATTGCCGCCGTGG
>NW_026454081.1:0-14242 GCF_943734635.1 Anopheles cruzii
TGCCGGGGGTGCTGCACCGCATTATGCACTTGCGCTTCGTGGGGTTCGTCCAGCACCATTTTTTGGGGGGCGGTAGTTTCTTCCGATTTCCGCACAAATCGGCGCACGATCGATCGGCAAACACAAAAAAGGCGCATACCTGTGGCTGGCCGCTGAAGGCTGGCAGGTTTTTGCCTGTCAGCGCGGCTTACTTGGCCCCGTACGTGAAACATGTTAATTGGCACGCACCATTCGGTTCCATCCGAGCAAGCTTCGAGCAAGGCGTAAATCCGGCTCGCGAAGGCGAGACTCTAGCGTTTCGCGGGCCTTTTCTCGACACTACGTGGGGCCGGTATTTTTATGAGCCGGAAATGGAAAATTCGCGAATTTGCGATATTTTCTTGGAACAGTTGCAAAATTAGGGAATAACTAATGGGTCTCTAGCTCTACCTTGGGCAACGAAGCATTCGTAAGCGTTAACATTAATAATCTATTTTAAGGTCTGTTGAAGTGATAAGTTTTTTTATATTATTCGGTACACTGCTCAGAGCCTGCTTCGGCTACTACTTTTTCTGCACTAAACACACTTATTGGGGTGAAAGTACTTTCCATAGGTAACTTCGATTTAGATAGCTGTCACAGCATAAATTCCCAGCTCTGAATGTACATTCTGTCAAATACGTTCTGGGATTTTATGTTTTGGAGATGTTTTTATGTTAATTTGAGTGTGGAAACTAGAAAAATCACAGTGGGCTAGATCTGGAGAATACGTAGACTTTGGCTTCATTAGTTTGTAGTTTTTGGCACAAAAATTCGCGCACAAGCAACGATGTTAAACTTCGCATAGACGTGTTCTGTTCAAAATTTTTCGCGACTTTCGGGTTTCACTTTGGGTTTCGCTTTTGTGGCGGATTGCTTCGGGCAAATTGCGCATAACTTGCAGGTTATATTCTTTACTGACCGTTCTATTCTTTGGCAACATCTCATGACGCACCACGACCCTCCAATCGAAGAAAATTGTAAGCAAAACTGTTCACATTCGACCAAACTTGGTTCTTCATCGTTCACATCTTCTCGGCCCTCTGAGAACATTTTGAATCACCGATAAACGCTGCTTTGGGTCTTAATAGCTTCATTATAAGTCACAGTCAACATTTCAATTGCGTCTGAGCTCTCAATTTCGTTTTTCACACAAAATTGAACATAGATTTTTTACCATTCATTTTTCGAAATAGACAAAAATCGCTGATGGACCAAGACACGCGCACAGTAAAACAGCTGTGAAAACTTGACTGATTACTCAAAATGGCTGAGATTTCTAACATAAGCTAGTGACATGTGTAGCAACATAACACCATAAACAAATCGAAAATCGAATGAAGCATTTTCTTTACAATCACAAAATCCCGTTACTTATTTGACAGAACGTATATGTAGAAATGTATTTGAACAGTTCAAAGCTTCCCAGTTGTCGCAGAATTTCTATCACTAACAGAATGACCGTTACCTTAATTTTGAAATTTCCAAACACACACACACACACACACACACGCGCGAAACAGTTGACTTGTGGACGTTGCACCGCAATGATTCATTCGGTAGCGCGCCGCACGCGGTAAAGAAAGGTGGGCCGTTGCCGACGAGACACGTCACATAAATTACGCTCCGCTGGAGAAACCCGGCGAGAATGCTAATGGCCAGCGGCGGGGTCCGGGTCCGGGTCCGTCACGCAACCTCCGCGGACCGCGCCAAACCGCGGCATCCTTCGCCGGTGGGCCCGGCGATCGCGGCGTACCCACACCTGCCTTCTCTCACCTTTTACTGTTATTACGATTCCGCGAACACGCGGAACTGCGCGGAATCGGTTACGCGGCCGAACCGCGTGCGGCGCGCGTGTAATGTGGCCCCCGGTGGCGGGCCTCGCGGGTGTCGCGATTAGAATTCCGTACGGAGCGAAGCGTGCGCTAGCGGGATCGGAATCCCGCGCTGATCCGTCGAACAGCTGATTTACAAGTGTGCCACCCGAGCGTCCTGTGCCTTACTCGACACCACCGGCGGCCGGAGGTTCCGTTCCGTTTCGGGCGGCCACGGGCTGTGGTCAAGTGAATGGCACCGGAAAGGTCCCCCGTGGTCGGGGAGTGGGAGATTTGGTCGCCTTCGCCTTCCGAAAGGATCGTTCGGTTGACGACGCCGGTGGCGGGGAGATCGTTACACGCATTCTCGAGCCGCCCGAGAATGGGGGGAGCGAACCTTCGCGCGCGCGCGCCCTTGCCCGGCCACCCGGCGGAGTTTCTGTTACAAATTTTCGAGCTAATTTGTTGTAGCTCGACCGCCGGTCCGACCGACCACAACTCCCCGACCGCAGACGCCAACGCAATGGGCCTTTCCAGCCTTTCGCCACCGCCGGGACTCGCGCCGGGAGACCCCGCCATCACCCGAATGCGAATTATGTTAATTGAATCATGTTTCGCCCGCCACGAGGTGGGGGCGACCGCTTATTCTGGGGCCGTTTCCGAACCGAATAAGGTGCACGGGTTTTGAGAGCATGAATAGAAAATCGGTTCCTTGAAGGGCGCCAACCGCCACGGCGGCAGCAGCAGGAAGCACGTTGAAAGAGAGAAGCACAACAAAAAAATTTAAATGCCTTCAACATGCAACATCTATCTTCGCCAGGGCCGGACACCCTGCCGGGCGCACGCGCGGGTGGGTGGCGGGAATGAGTGCGAAACCGTGCCAAACCGTCGGGGGTTCCGACCATGAAGGGGTGACGACTGTTGCCGGCGCCGACGTCGACCACTTGGCCCGGCGACCGTGGCATACCGATCGCCGACCGTCCTCTGGGCCGTGGTCAGCATGCGCAAGTGACGCACGCGGTTTGCATGTGTTGAATTGATTGACTTAATTTTCGGTAACCGACCAAACCCTCCGCGGCCGGAATGCGGGAACGTCCCTTTCCCTTACTAGCGACCGCAAACTATTTCGCACTCTTGACCCATCGCCCGGCAAACCGATCGGAACGTACGGAGCTCTCTGACCCCGTCGAAAGATCGATAATCGCTCGCACACTCGATTTTCGATCGGTTTCGATCAGAGACCGACCCCGGTGACTCATTGGCGTGCGTTCGGGAAGGGTTCGTCGCTTGCAGTCTTTCGTTTTATCGTGCGAAACAAACCCCGGCGTGCGAGTGCTTAGAATATCCTTGAGGAGCTTAATCATGTGCCCCCGGGACGGATACCGTTCACTCGGACAACATGTCTTAATCGTGCCACACACACACACACACAGGCACACGGCCAAGCGAGGGATTTGACAAGGGTTGGTAAGCACCGAATCCGAACCGAAAGCGCTGCAGGGCGACGGTCGGACGGTGTGAGGACGAAGTTAACAAGCCAAATAAAGCTGCCATTTAGCTGCCACTTCATTCTTGACGCCGCAGTGTGTTGACAGTGCGTGCGTGCGTGCGTGCGGTACGCGGAGATCGTGCGCGCGATCGACGATCGCCGACGATTGGGACGTCAACGTCAGACGCGGCAGGAGTCCGATACCGTTTTTTTTGTTTTCGGCAAAGATTTATTAGCTGCTGGAAGCCGAACAAGATGATTGGAATGTTACAATTCTACGATAAGGGCCCCTTTTAGCTGCCAACAGCTCGCCGACTTCTTGCCGGCGACGACGACAGCCTTGAGCTGGATGCATCGGACCACCCCCCGATGTTGAGTTGTATTGTGTTGTTTCCCTCGGAATAATTCGTCCACCTGGCTGCAGCACCGTATGGATCGGTGAGAAGTTAATCTCGAGAAAATGACGGATTAGTTCGGCCTTTAGTGTGAATAAGCAGCATTTCGTAAGATCGTTTGACGGTTTCTGCCGGGTGGTGTCGCAACGAACCCGAGAAACCGCTCGCCAATCGCCGTCGATAATGCAGCCCAATAAGCTCCGATCATCGGTAAGTGGGGGGGCCCACCCAAGGACTCCACCAGAACCGGCACGGCCCTTTTTGTGCCGAAACTCCAGCACTCCGGCAATTCCATCTCGCCGGCCTCCTGGCCTAGCATGCTCATAATTGTGTGCCCGGGCCACCTTATTATCGGCCCACGCATAGAGGTGTACTCCGGGCCGAACGGGCAAAACGCTTCCTACCCCCGCCGCTCGCTCGCTCGTGACCTCAATCCACCAGCCGCATTCGCAAACGCAGCCACGTCGACCTGCTGTCGACGGCAGGCGGCGCCCAATACTTGCCCAAGAACCCCCGGGCCGGCCAGGCGCCTGAAGACCGCCAATTTCCTTAAGGAAATCGCGGGCCGGGTCACCTATTTTGCAATGACCCCTTTAAATGATAGTAAAAAGCCGTGGCGGTCCGCCGCGGTGGTGGTTTCACAAGCGTCAAACTTCCTTTTTGCACTGCCGGATTGATCAATCACAAGCCGGCAACCGATCCGACCCCTTAACCCCGCGGTGGAGAGACGCGAAATAATCGACATTAGCAATTCGATTTGCATACCTACGGAGCCGGAGCACTGTAGTAGCCACTCGACGGGCCGACGGGCTTTCCCGTCCCCCGCCACACGAGAGACACTTAGCTAATTTGAGGTGTCTATTTAGACGGCGGCCCTTCGACGCGCCCGGCACCCGAAGAGTCGAAAATGATCGTCGAGGGCACATGATTGCCACACACTCGGGGGATCGGGCCCTCACGCTAACAAGCAGTTCCTATCAACGACGGGGGATGTGTTTCGCAAGCGGGGTTTCGGGTTAATTCGGTATGATTAGGGGCTTGCACCGTAGCTAATAAGTCGAAGGAAAGATCGATTGCCGCGCGAAGACGATTGAGCGGGGTGCATATGAAACTCTCTCTCTCTCTCTCGTCCTTCTGCTCTGATCGATCGGCAGTCAATTTCCGCGTGGCCTACATAATTAAATGGCAAAAAAGATGCAGGATGCCGCCGAGTGCAGCCCCAAGTGTTCAATTTGAAAAATCGCGCCCTCATTTTTTTCCTAACGCGTATCACAAATCAAACTTTATGTTCTTATCGAACCCGCGACCCACCGCAAGCTGGCTTTCTCGGGCCACGATCGCGGGTGCGTAAGAAAATAGACTGCATAAAAAAACACACATGTACGTTAATAGCATATTTATGTAATGAGCACTTTTCCCACCCAGGCTCTGCCACGGCGTGGCCACGCCACACCACGTCGTGCTGCGCCGTGATCGAAAGTGAGTGAAGTTGAAGTGAAAATATAAATAATATGAACGTGATTGTACATATTGATTGTGTGCGTCCCGCGCGGAAGGCTTCGGCGCGCGGGGGCTTCGCGCTCAGCTGTTTAGCAGTTTGTCGCGCTTGTCACGCGGCTTGTCTCCCGCGTCGACCCAGGACCTCTTGGGCACCAATTGCCTCTGACTGCCTGTTCGTATCACCGTGCCACCGTGTGTTCGTTGATACACATTTGCGAACTCCTTGGGTGGAAGCTGGACCTCCCAGTAGTTTAGTTCCCCCGCACCGCAAATCTTCACCGCGCCCCAGAGGCCCACACACACACAGAGTCTGCTGTTTTCCTTATCCATTACGGCTCACTTTTAGGATTTCTAGCGCCGCCGTTTTCGCGAGCTGAGTGTGTTTTTATTTTTCAATTCTCTTTTCGAAGAGAAAGAGAGGCGTGTACGTGTGCGGCGCGCACACACAGGATCGGCGCGAACCAGTACATTCACTTACGCCCGATTGTGTCCCGCGAGTGGCCGCGGCGTGACAAACCCACGGGCCACGACGCCCGATCCCCATATCGGACCGCCCGGCCGTCGATCGTGCACGATATATTTGCAATCGCCCCGTACCAGTTTCTGCTGCCCTCGTTCGCGCGGTTGAACTGCTTTCGAACCCGACCCGCCAACCAACCATGGCCAACCTCAATAAGTAGCCCACCACCGGCGGCGCCGGCTGCCGAACGAGGGCTCAGGTGCGGGGTTAGATAATGATAACACCGTGCCGTTTTGGCTTGCTTGACACATTTACCGTTTCGTGATGGTTTTGCCCGATTTGCCCGAGTTATAAAACGACCGTTTTTTGAATTTAAAAAGGTGACAAAACGCCCCCTCAAGAAGTGTCGTGGCACACCATCACGTGGCATTTCCGGACACACTCCTTGGGCCGATAAATCACGCGCCCTAATTGTACCGGATTCTCGCAAAAGCTAGACGAAGGCCACACTGGTGACCTTTGCGCTGCAAACGTTAATATGCGCACTGTTGACACTCGAAATGGCGGCTTTAAAGTAGCGAATTAAATAGTGCCGCGCGTGGGTCCAACTGACCGTTAACGCACCGTAATCTATGGGAGTAGCTTATGATCAGATCCTTCCCGAAGCATAAATTACGCTCGTTCTCGAGCGAGTAAATAACAAGGAACTAGAACGTGAACCTTGCGAAACCTTGCGTCAGCGAAGATCGACTTCGATCGGGTTCGATCATCGATTTCACCGCGTCCCCAGCGTAATGATCGGCGTAACGAGAGAAAAGCTGCGTCAATTGCGACCCATTACGGCACACCGCATTGCGATTAATTCGCTTAATCCCGAGCGAATAATAAAATCCGACATTTGCAGACTGGCGCATCGAATCGGCGCGCGCCTGCGAGGAGTAATGCGCGCCTGCGAGGAATTCGAACACCGAAGAAAGTTGGAACCATGTAGTTTTTTGCGCTGCGCTTGGTGCGTACATTGTAAAGCGGCCACCGCGATGGGTAGGTTTCATGCAATTTCTGTTTATTGTTTTTACCACCTGCCAATGGCAACCATTTGGCAACTTCATTTGATTGCGTTTGCTCAAGCCCGGCCGGGGGCCAAGCCCACTGGGGGGTCCCGATCGTCCCGAGCGGCAAAGAGAAAGTGATCGTATACGGAGGTACGGCGGAACAAGAAACGAGAGATCCTCATCGAAATCATCCGAACCGTGTTGTGGCTGACTGACAATTAGACACAGTGCCACCTCGCCCGCGCACCAATTTGTGCTCTTTATTTGGATGCCGAATGATGTCGAAAAGCTCGGAAAATAGTTTAAGAAAACAACTCGAACGAACGGCGGTGGCGGCGGCGGCGGTTTCGCGTACAGTTTCACTTTCTATCACTTCGGTGTGTGAACTGTGAGCATAATAACACGTTTACGGTGCGCGATGTGGCCGTCAGCTAATATGGCCGCCAGCGATAGGGGTTTCGCTGCAGGTTTTCCACCGCCATCGCTAGGTTTTCCCATGGCAAACGTTCATGCCGCCGCCGTCGCCACCGCTTTCCATCCAGTCAAATGTCAATTATTTGAAAATTTATTTTTACAGACCTCACCGACGACGATCATTCGGCTCCGGAAGGTCCACCGGGGGAAGCTAGGCCGCCTGTGAGGTGCATCTGGACCAGTTTGCCGTTCGGTTTCCGATGCAAAAGAGCTTTCAACGAAAGACGCGGTCATTTTCCAGCGCCCCGGGCGCTGAGAACGAGGAAG
Organism: Anopheles cruzii; assembly: GCF_943734635.1. NCBI lineage: Eukaryota > Metazoa > Arthropoda > Insecta > Diptera > Culicidae > Anopheles > Anopheles cruzii. Next base: position 7,470 of record NW_026454081.1, read on the forward strand.
TTATTACCCGGAAGTTGGATATTCGTTGCAACTTTAATGCAAACAGTACCGCCAGTAGGTTCCGAATTTTGCCGCTTATGCAATGGCGCCAATGGGAAGCATATAGCATATTTGCAACAATGTTTGTCTCGGACTTCGATCGGCACCGGGAACGCAGGAATCTAGGAAACTGAAATTATCCCTCACGCTGGAGGTGTATTATTATTGTAGCCTGTAGCCACCTTGAATCGATCGGCGATCGGTGCTTTGTTGCGGATCGGAACCCACCCCTTTGACAACGGCCAACTCCGTCCGTCCATAGATCACTCGCCCTCGGTGGCTCGACGGCGATTTTCTATTACCCACCCGTGGCTAGAACCATCGATCACCGCCAGCGACTCGTGCCAGCCGAGCGAACAAAAGCGAACATGCAGCATAACGCTGCGACATAAGCACACAATGCCCGGCCGCCCCGCACCGGTAATCGTGGCCAATAAATCTCGCCCCGGTCCCGGCCGCGGACTCCGATATATAGATTGAAATGCGCCGCTAATTGAATTGTACCGATATTTTGTGGCAATTTTTCACCGGCACTTGATGATATAATAATATTTGAACAGCCAACCCGGGGCCGGTTGGCCCCGCAGCTCTTAGGTTGATTTAGGGTTTTCGGAGAGGGCCACCCCAAAAATGCCGCACACCGACCGTAAGTAGACTTTCCGGCCCACTGGTAATCCGTAACGTTGTTGCCGATTGCACTGTGTCGGCCGCGGCCGCGCGGGCTAATAATTATCATATCATAGCTCCACATCGTTTAGACCCCGGGCCCGGGACAGACCTTCTAATTGGACAGTGTGTGGGGCAGTTGCCGACTGGCCGCCAGTTTGCCAAATGCCAGCGCCCGCCTTCGGTGAACGGGGCCTTTCGGCGGTGAGCTTAGTGAAAGTTACCCCGGTGGACCCCGCAGATGTGGACCGTTTTCTGTGGCCGCGGCACAAACAACATTCGTGCCTTATGTCCAACGCCCGAACGGGGCGGCTGGCTGGGCTCAAATTAGCCCATGGTCACTAGGGTCTACTCCGGCTCGTGGTTCCAGTGGGCAGTCAGTCGGCTCACGGAAATGGTGCCGCAGCAGCGTCAATTAATGCAGACTGGACAATGGTGTCCGCACGCGTGAACACGACTTTGGCGTTCTGTCGGCGGCGACTTACTTCTGTTCTGCGCCTCCCGGCCGTTAGGGCCGGCCAGGAGAGCATTACAATTTAGCGCAATCCCCGAAAGAAAAGTGCACCTTTTTGCACCTTTAACAAAAAACACGCTCGCCACGACCATCGGACGCTGGATGTCACGCCTTGGTATCATTCAAGCGACGCCTTATGCAACCCGAGGCTTCGGCCCGAGAACCCCAGACTTTGATCTCCCCCAAATCCCCATTGAAATCTCGGCCCCTCGGTCGGGCGTTGGTAAAATGGGATTAATTTTGTACTTCAGTGCGGGAGTGCGGTGACCGGTGCGGACTGCGGAGCATAAGACCCCGCGCGCGCGCAAATCCGGTAGTCAATTATGCGCACGAATAGCGGTGAAGTGGGTAATTAAACGGTTGCTGCGGTTGCGCGGGCCACACGTTTGACGTCTCGATTCTCGCAACAACAAACGGGGCGCGATCTCGCGAGCCACTTTTCAACTGCTGCCGCCGTCGTCGTCGTCGTCAAACGGTCACTGGCCGGCTGATTGACTGAAGCCGCCAGTCCACCAGCCAGCCAACCAGCCAGCCAGCCAGCCAGCCAGCTGGTGGCTGGTCACTCGGTGTGTGGACTCGGGGAGCGTGTTGAGAGGCGCGGTTGACAGACAGACAGGCAGGCTGGTTAGGGTGCCGTGTGCCGAAAAGTAAACACGTCCCCCGGGCCGGTTGAGGCGTCTCCCGGTTGACCGAGAGGGGACCGGCACTGGGTCAAAGGTAGCCGAGGACGACGGCGGACTGGGACTGGGTCGTGCCGTGAGCGATCGTCGGAATCGTTCACGGCACGGGATGGGCCGGACCCCGGCCCGAACGAGGACACACTGATTGATGTGATGCGTTGTGAGCCAATCGGGCCCGGGATTGGGCCACCTTGCTGAAAGGAAATTAAACAATTACCTTAAGTGGGCCCAAAGTGGTCGGCGTTGAGAGGGTCGGCCGACGAGGTGCTGACCCGTTAGAGACCGACTGCTGAGGAAGCACCTCGCCACCTCACTCACGGTGCTAGGTGCTAATGTCATTTAGGGTTTTTGGACGGGCCGCCGGACAAATTTCATCAGCATTAGCTTCGATTACTGTTAAACGCTTTGGCAGGACCCGAGCATAATTTGTGGTATTTATGAGCTTCGCTCGAAGAACTTCACTTTTGGGCCGGCCAGGCTGGCATATTGCGCGTGAGGCATTAGGGATCTTTGATTGTTTCGAATCGGGGTACGCGACTCCTGCTATAGGGTTTAGATTTTAAACTACCGATTACTTGACGTTTAAAACCTTAAACTTCATACTGGAAGTTGTAAAAATTTGGTAAAAACTTTGACATTTATGAAATGGGACGCTATGCAGAAAATTGGGAGATATTAAAAACTGATTTCCAAAGCGGTGAATCTTCACCTTAAACTGAACGAAATTTGAAAAGCTCATTTCCTCCTCGGTGGTTATGTTAGTAAACAGAATTGTCAATCACTATCATTCGAAATTAACAAACTAAATGAATGCCTAACAGATGCAATAATTCTATCCATTCAACAATTCGAGAGCTAATTATCTGAAGTTTTTAAAGTAAAGTAGTTGCAAGATGTTCTTAGTTATTTGTTATAAGTAGGATAAAACGGCTCAATGCCACGTGGCATAACATATAATTTAAGTAGATTAAAATCGAAACATTTTCATTTCAATCAATTTGATACCTCAGTCTTATTAATGTGGAATATCTCTGTGCTCTTATGTAATCAAGCATTTATGTCTAATAAAGCTCCAACTCTAACAAAAAAAAATCAAAAATTAAGCAGAATTGTCGTATTTGGGTCCCGGAAAACGCGGCTTTTGGTTTGGCGGCATTATCGGCCCATTTTTCTTTGAAAATGAAGAATGAGCCGCCGAAACCGTCGATGGCATACGTTACCAAGAAATTTGGGACGATTGGTCTTGGGCGAAATTGAAGCGAAAAATGTGGACGACATTTTGTTGCAACGGAACGGTGGGCTACGTGCCATGAAACCATAATCGATATTTGGCGCCCCCATCTTCGGTATCAAAACACTAGATGGACCACCCTGGTCACATTGAACTTCTGACCAGGTGACACTTGACACGCACCTACTCGGATCGTAAATTAATAATATCGTAAACTGACGCACAGAACTTACTTTAAATTTATAAATCAATAAAACTCCGTAAACCGACACTCGATGGGCGCGCTTTGGCGACTGCGGGAATAAAAATTCGCAATTTAAAACGATTCTCGCCCGCCATAAACAGTACATTCACTCACGGCACGGCCTGCCCCTCGTACACCGCCCGGTTCCTACCGACCGCAGGACGATCGGCATGCGAGTCGTTTAAGTGGCGCCGTTACACACGGCGCCCAGCACCCCGACGTACGCCCCGCTGAGAAGCACGAGCTCCGGTGACCACGCCACCGCCCATAGGAACCTGCGGGCTCCCCTTTGTGCGGCCTTGATCGACCACCCTCCACGCGGAGACGGGCGGCACAGCAACTCCAACTCCCGCTTCGAAACCATTACTTTCCCAGGAAACCCTGTTGTCTTGAACCGCAACCGTAGCAGGCGTGGTGGTGCCTGTTGCTACGCTACGGGGCCACACTTTGCATCTCATGCTTGCCCCACCGGCCACTAATTCCTGTTCTTAATCCCAAAAAGGGGCGAGGGGAGGGCGGTTTGCCCTCTCGAGCAGGGTCCGTGCCGCGTGCGGATCGAGGTTAAGCCGGGGCTCGCAGATTACAAGCTGAAATGAATAACTTACCATTACCGGAGACAAAGCCGAAGAAGCAGAAAAAGAAGTAAAGTACCAGTGCAAACCTCAAATTCTTAAACCGTTCGTCCCCGTGGGTCTGGGAGGCCCAGAGCCCCACCCAGAAGCGCGGCGTGAGATCGCGAAATACGAGGAACGAAAATCTGATCGAGGAATGGCGCCCCCCGGGTGACAGAACAATCGCCGACACCTTCGACAGAGTGATAGAGAAAGAGAGAGAGAGAGACAAGGGCATTAGCAGCTGCCCGTAGTGAAGGACGCAGAGCACGAGGAGGAGCGCACCGTACTTGGGCTGACATTGAAGCCGAGCCGTGTGGAACGAGGAAGTGGCTTTGATTGGAGTTTGACAACGGACCGGACCCGAGGACCGAGGACTTTAACGAGGCCGGACTCGTTTGTTTTGACATTGAATTCAACAAACTGCGGCGTCGGGGTGATTAACAACGGTCTCGATTAATCGATCTCGGCCCTCGGTCAGGAATCTTGAACTCGTCGGCGCGGACGAAGTTTTGGATCTCTGTGTTTTCTTGGAGCCGTGAATTTTTACGCCCCGTATGGGGCACCCCGAAAGGTAAGGCAATTGAACCATAGCAACGGCCTCATGGCAACGGCACTACGGTGATGTGATAAAAACCGCGCGAAACGAAGCAAACAGCATAAGACCGCTGCCGCCGCCACCACCGGGGAAAGTAATTTCACTTGCGTACCACACACACACACGTCTGCAAGTCTGCAGGAGCACACACGCCTGCCTTGGCAATTTGAACTGGCGGACTGTCGGACAGACAGCGGACCATGCCCCGGTGCATATGCTGTCCAGGGGGGCCTACAGCATAAAAAACTCGGCTCGGCGGTTATTGAAAAGCGCACCTGCGAATGCTTGTTTTGACGGGTGGCCACCGCTGTCAGCCGATGTGTCAGCGATCTCTCAGCGAGGTGAAATTTGCATCGCCAAATGCTAATAATGACCAAACCGGACGCCCGAAACATCGAAGCTACCGGAGCAACAGGCAAAGGCGGTCCAACTGTGGAGTGGAGCTTTGATTTCCGAAAACTCCACACACACACCGACCGCCGTGCCGAATTTCGATTGAAGTGGCCCGAGTGAATGTCGCGCACCGCAAACGGCGAGGTTCGTCGCTTGCGGTGTCGGCCAAGTTTTTTGTGCCACGTGGTCCGCGGGTCGCCGGCCCGATTTTTGCTTCCTACTGTGGGAGGGGTGCGCCATTGTAATGCGCAAGGACCCGCCCCGGGTCGGCTTCCGAGCGCCAACAGTAGCGCCCGAAATGATTTGTCATAAAGTTTGTTGCGCTGCGTACCCGCGTAAGGTACCCCTGCACGTAAATGATACGCGAATGGTGTGCCGGGTGGCGGGCGTCCTTTGCACACATTTCGTTACGTTTGACTTTTACGGCGCGCACCGATTTTACCATTTAAAAAATCAAACAACGTACAACGCGAACGCGCGCCGGGCCACGCCGGGTGATGGACAAGGAACAATAAGCGTGCCAACATCGGCATTGTCGGGTGGTGTTAGCGGTTATGGGAAACGCAAAACGGTTATCGCCTTGTAGTCGATTTTTGTTACCCCCCTCTGTGTCAGTCTGGGTGCCACACCACCCAATCGTTACAAGAACCGTATTTTCGATCTTCGATCCGAGCCGGCTACCGATCGCGATCGCGACCACATGTTTTCCGTATTCCGTCGCCGGCTGGCAGGTGCGCTCCGTAATGGCCAGCTAAGTAGGTAAGAACACCTAGACACAAGGCTTCGGGGCCTTTTTTGCGGTGCCGCCGCCCGGTGGCAAAGGTGAGCGCCTCGGTCGCGGTACGGTACCAGCACCGCACCGCAGTGTTTCGAAAGGGCTTGTCCAGGAAACGGCCGTGGATGTGGTTTGTGCGAATCGAATAAACATATAACACCGTATTTATGTTTCCCTTCGCTGACACGGCTTCGGGCGCGCTGGCCGGCTAGGCCATTAGAAGCAACGGGGGTTTAATTGATGTTTTGTATTAAATATGAAATGCGCGAAGAGGCGTTACGAGTGCGGTATTGTGCAACAGGAAGCGAAGGATTTTCAGCACGGCACAGAAATCTAGACGATCGGACAAGACCGGGCGGCACCGTCGGCGAGCATAACACCACGTAATCGGGTCGGTCGGGCGTGATTGAAACGGAAATGAGATTCAATTAGCCGATTCGATGCTTACGGGCGGCCAGCGACACGCGAACCGCTCATAACGGCGGGCACGGGTTCGGGCGCTCCTAATGCTGATGGCGCACACGAAGGATACATTGTACCATTAAATACCTGTTAATACCTTGTTGGTTTGTTACCACAATTATCACGTTCTGAGTGCACCTTAAAGGTCCCTAAAAACACACACACAGCGCTTTTCTAAACAAGTCGGCCACACTCTACACGACACTAGCGCGACTTCAGTATTCTTTGTCTTGAGAACCGCTCGGTGGTTGGCATTCGTGCTGAGCCGGGTAACCAGTTCTGGTACGACGCCATTGCGCCTTGTTTTGGTGTCTCAACTTTTTTGCCCTATGCTACTGTGACCAAAAAATACTCAGCTGAATTAGTTGTCTTCGATTATAGTGGAATTCTTTCCAACCGAACTCCAAACTGTCAAGAAAGGATGCTTTTTGGGTGTTTCGTGATCAGGAACTGAAACGAAGCATGTGCCGAAGGCTATTCCTACGAAGAACGATGTCTTTTCGGACCGTTTCGAAAATGGTTTCCCGATTCCCGATCATTTTTACCCACACCAGTACATC
>NW_026454082.1:0-14239 GCF_943734635.1 Anopheles cruzii
GCAACAGGTTCCCACACCGAGCGAGAAATTAATTTTCCTCTTCCGACCGGCACCGACACCGGTTGCCTTGGCCTGCTGCCTTGGCGCGTACACTTCGGTTGGACCATTAGATTTAAAGTGACACATCACACGATGATTGCGACACACGACTGTCGATTGCATTCTTCGTGTGCGGTTCTGGGCAATGGCACGTTCGCCGGCACATCTTAAGCTGCTCGCAAAGTGTGTTCGCAAAACATCACGAGAGGACAGAGAAAGAACAGGATGTACCGAAAGGCGATTAATCGTAATTCGCTTCGAATGGAGTGCTTAAACGTGCGTCGTTCGTTCGTCGCGTGTGGCAAAACTATCCCGATGGCTTCACTCTGCTGGCCGAGAAATAAAACGGACCAGTACTTAATTGCAAACTGCAAGCAAGTTGTGCGCTCGTTCGCTATAACTTTCTGCAATAAAGCATAGTTTCGTCTCCATCTTTTTACGGACCACAAAAGAAAGAAAAAAACCGCAAAGTAACGGTGCGGCCCGGTAATGTAAAATCGCAAAACGATAAAGCACCGGACCGCGAAAAGAAACCGAACGAAGGGGCGATAAAACCGACTGCGAATGGGAGTTAAAGAGTCGTTTACATATTCACTCGCTGCATTCCTTGCACCGCCCCGCTTGCACCGCAGAAGAGCATTATATTGTGGCCCAAAGTTTGGCACAAAACCCGGCCCGGGCCCGGCACAAGTTGAAAGCGAAATGCATCGTGCCAGGAGCGATAGAGAGAGAGAGAGAAAAAGCAATTTCCATGCCGACCCGCCGGCAAGAACATTTTCTTCGGGCTGGCACGCGAATTCTTCGTTCGGGGACCCGTCTTTTGGTGGCCCGGGGGGAGGCTGTTCGCATGAAATAGTAACATTCAATTTACAGCGCATCAGCAGAGCAAATGGAATGTCAGTTGAATGGTGTTGGGAAGAAACCCATTCACGAAGAACGGTTCCATGCGACCGACTGAAAGAAGTGACACGTCCATTTTTGTGATTTTTTTCGGAAACAAAACTAAAATTCTTAAATCAAATCTTCTGACGACGGCTAGAAACACAACGGAGCAAGAAACCACACGTTAAGGTTTCGCTCAAAGTGATTAGGGAACGCTTTACTTCACCGCAAAACCGAACGAAGGCGGCCGAAACCGAAATAAAACCCCAAAGACGTTGTCTGGACCGATTTCGTGCTGCTCCGGTTCCGGCCCACAAAAGGAGCTGGGGGTTAGGGAACCGAAATCTTCGCATCTCTCATTCGCCCCAGACTCCCGGGGAGATATAATTTGGTATCGAGATGGTATCCTGCCCAATCGAGTGAAAGTAAAAGTCAATAAAAGGGCCAATATGAAAGCGAAATGTCTGGTGTCATGGTGTTGCGATTTGTTGTGCCCTTCCCGACGGCGATGATGACTATCTCACTATCGATGCACTTTGGGGCGGCACGCCGTGGCCACCCCTAGAAAAAGCCATCCAAATGCCAAACGCACCCTCTCTCTCCGTAGAGAGTTCCGTAGTTTAGAAATCAATTCTCGCCAATCGCATTACTATTATTGACGCTCCTTCAATCGAACGATACGCGTGGCCGCCACCGCCGCCGCCACCATTCAACAGGCGCTCCCGTGGGTAGATAGGAAATAAGTAAACATGAAGCTTATGGGGGCGAATGGCTCCACAGAGCGACGGAGGGGTTGCTGCTCACAATTAGCCTGTTTGTACCGAAAACAAGGATCAATTACTGACGACTCATGGTATGCCACCACCACCACCACCAGAGCTCGGGACGGCTTAGCGCGCACGCCACGCCGTGGAGAGCGGGCGCGAGACGCGCGAGTGGATCTCATAAAAAGGGAAAAACCTCGCATCGGTCCGATGGTCTCTGCGTCGTCACTTCCTTCCTTAACTGGATTACTCCTCGCGCCACGCTCGCGGTCCACTCCGTCGCGGAAACAAGCATAACGACACACAGCATAATCCCACCATTTATCCTGTTATCCTCCGCCAGAGCGCCAATGTTGATTTTTTTACCAATTTTCACCCAACGGATTCAGTCGGTAAGGGGGGCGTTCTCTTGTGAAGGAGTTCTTCGTTGGCACACCGAAACCATTGCAGGTCTTATCGTCGTAATCGTCCAAATCTGCACCACCCCTTTGCCGCAATAACCACCGTTTAAGAAGCGCTCAAGAACGCACACCTTGAGGGGGACAGTAATTAAATTAAAACGAAAACACCAACAAATCGATAACGAGCGACTGTCGGGGCGCGGCACAGTCCCCCAAAAAGGTCGTGGTAGAAAATGTCTTTCAAAAACTACCACACGCCACGGTTGCTCGCGTTCCGGGGTGCGTGTGTGTGGTGGTGAGGCTGGCAAAAATAGAAAATATGTTCGAAAAAAACATTTGTAAACATGCGCCACAACACACAAGTTAGTCACCGGCCACAGTGCAAAAGGAAAGCAAAATGAGGAGAGAGAAAAGAAGGGAAAAACACAAATCCCTGACCGAACCGCGAGATCTCATCTGCCCAACGCCGGCGACGCCCACCACATCCTTTCGCGGGTGGTGTTGGTGGATTCGAAATTTGCATGTCTAGTATGCACCTCTACTTTATCGACCACTCTCTCTCCCTCTCTCTCTCTGTGTCGTTCTTATTCTTTCCGTTTCCTTGATTGCGGCGCCTTTCTTCGGCGCCGAACAGAATCGTGCGGCTCCGTCTTGAGAGTTCTCTGTTGCTGCTTCGAATTTTCCTGTCACCAACGCGAATGCGATCATTCCGCGCGCGCGGCGAGGGAAGAAAATAAGGCATTGAATGGATGGACAGCGAGTGTTAGCGTGAGAGCGAAAGACAGTGAAAGGGATGCTCGGAATGCGAGGCAAAACTGCTCACTTTTGGGGCAACCGGCCAGAGGCACACCGACCGCCTGACCGGCACCCGACGGAGAGGCAGGCAGCAGCGCTACATAAATTATTTCATGAGAGAAAGTAACCGAAGTGTGTAACGAGCACCAACGCGCGGTACCTAGCAACTACTAACTCGGGGGCCTCAGAGCGACGGCGGGAAAATGCAAAACATTCACCGAAATAGTGTGTTACTCACTGAAAATTATTCAAACGCTCCAAACTTTCGATGTGATTTTTATGTCCCCGACTAGCCCCATGCGTTCCGTCCAATCTTGGGCATAAAAGCAAACGATCAGGCGAATCAACATGTTTACTGTTTATGCGACGTACGGCGAACGACGAACGTCGAACGTTTTTCGTCTGAAAATCGTCGAAAATTGGTGCCAAAAATTAAACAACAAACAACAACAACCGAAAAACGTGATGGATCGAATTGCCGTCTGCGAAGTTTTTGCCAAACGGAACGAAATCGACCCATTTCTTGAACGGATGGGTACTGGGGATGAGAAATGGGTCACTTACGACAAAATTGTGTAAAATCAGTCGTGGTCTAATCGTGGTGAAGCAGCTCAAATGGTGCTCAAACAATGACGAACGGCCAGAAAGCTTCTACTGGGTATATGGTGGGACTTGAAAGGAACCGTTTATTATGAGTTGCTTCCGTGTGGCTAAACACTAAATTAAGATCTCTACTGTCAACAACTGCACCGTTTGAAGCTAGCAATTGACCAAAAACGACCAGCGGAAAAGGGTTTTGTGTTCCATCAGGACAACGAAATGTTACACACGTCTTTAGCGACTGGCCAGAAAGTCCGGGAGCTTGGTTAGGAAGTTTAAATGCATCCACCGTATAGTCCGGACCTTGCACCAAGTGATTGACATATGATATGATAGAATGGAATGGTAATATGAAATAAAATGGTAACCTAATATATTAACCCGAAAAAAAGGGTCAACCATAAAAGCTACACATAAACCGCCGGGGCGGGAAACGATCTAGCCAATCGGCTACGGATTGAGTGTGCCGTAGCAACGGAAAAAACGGCGCCCCCTCGCTGCGGTCCCCACGATTTGCACCACTGTCCGGCCGCGTGCTATTACAACGACTCCGAAACGATGTGATAATTGGCGCACACGGGCGTACATTTACGCGTGCCGCCGCCGAGAGCGCGAAGCAGTGAAAGTGAAACGTTGTGAAATCGGTGCAAAAAAGCCCAAAGCTCCCGCGGACCCTCCTCTCTCTCCTTGTCCCCTTGGCGTCTCCGTGTGTCCCCATGCCGCGAGCCACAACTGCGTTCCGCGCAACCAAACGGCACCGCACGATTCGAAATCGTTTGACAAAATCGTTTCCCTGCGCGCGAGATGCTTCATTGCGTTTCTTATTGCATTCGCTCGATTGAACTTTGCTGGCCCCGCCGGGGGCGCTCATGATGCTGATGTTACCACTCGCACCGATGATGATATGCTGCTAACTGCCGTCCACCTCTCGGAGAGAAAAAACGAAAAAGAAAATCAACCCAAGACGCGAAGAACAACACGCGACGGTTAAGAAATGTGTGTTCTACGAGCGAAGGTGCTAAAAATAAACACGCACACAGCCGAAATGCCGCCACCAAGCGGATGGGACACTGTCGAAAAGAAGAAGACGAAAAAACGTCCATCCGAAGCGAAGCATCTCCCGTGAAATTAAGACCAAGCCCAGCCGCCTAGCCAGCCGGCCAACCAGCCGGCCGGCCGGTCAGGCGCGCGATTTGTGGGACATGACCGAGAAAATTTTTGCATACACTTTTCACATTTTTCACACTCGCAAGGGGGCGGCGAGTGCCAGGACGAGAGGGCCTGGCGTCCCGCCTGGGCGCGCGGCAGCGATGGTTCTTTGTTCGGCACGACGGACCGACACGGATTGCGGCACTTGTGAGGCGGAAGTGAAGAATCACCCATCAAAAAGTGCTTTTTCACGAGGTCCCCCTCACGCGTTCTCCTCCCGTCGAAAAGGTGTTGCGGGATTGAGGACGATTTATTGGTTCGCTGGCACCACCGATTAGATTCTGCCGGCGGCTGAAGCAGGAACCGGTGCCAAAATTCTGAAGGAAGGAAATGATAAGGCGCGAAATGTAAAAAGAAAAAAACAAGGCGACTTTGCAACATCCTAACGATAAAGAATGAAGCCAGTGCTCCGCGGACAATAAGAGAACTCGAGCTCGAGAGTCCATCAAGTAGAATAGTTTGAAAGCGCCACAGATAAATCATCTCACCCAGCGGTGATGATTAACAGAAGATTTACAAGACAAACAACAGAAACATCACCAATATTGACCTCCGTCGACTGGCCATTTAACATTGATTGACGGGACCAACCGATCAAATGGCCACGATTAGGACACGATCGAAAAACAGCACAAACATCAGAGACAGTTTGCTCTCGGGTCGGGCTCATTCCTTTTCGATTTCGTTTCGCTTCCCGTATGCAAAAGAGCAAAAATAACGTGCAAAATATCGCGCCAATAAACACGTCGACCACACACAGACACACGAGAAGTGTTCCAGGAAGCAACCCTCGCCGGTGCGGCACACTTTTTGCAAGCCAACTGTTGCTCGGCTCGTCTCTGGCTCGGATGGCGGAGGCTGCTGCATGGAGGAGGTCCAGGAAATTCTCAGTTTACGACCGATTAACGAGCATCTTAAATTCTCCACGCCATACGAAGTCCCACGATAGCGAGCGTTCGATCCGTGTGGTGCATGGTGGTGCAGCAGCGCAGGAGCGCAACAAAGTTGCATCAAGGCCCGCCGAGGAACGCGCGACGGGTCCCTAACGGGTGACACACAAATCGGTTTGGAAAATGTGTTTAATTGCTCGTAAAATATACGTATAATGCGTACCCGAGACGAAGCGCGTGTGTCGTACGGCGGGTCGCGGGGCACCGAAGATCGAAACCAAATGTCACACGAAAATTAAACGCATGGTACAGGGCGCACTGGGCGTAGGGATCGCTGCCAGCTGCCACCCCAAGACGATGTGCCCCGGAGACGATGCAGCGTGTCACATGTTCGGAGAAGACTCGCTTGCACTCCCCGTGCTTCATCTGTGTGAGTGTTTATTCAAGTGTTTTCTCTGTTTTCGTTTCCGTCCGTTGAGCACTGTTTTCGTGAGCAGTTTCCGGTGTGTCTGTGGAGGAAAGGTTCACTGGAGGAAACTTGAAGTGCGCTCGGCGTAATAAAGATGCGTTCCCTTGCGTTACGCAATGTGAAAGACCTCCCGACCGTGATTGAAACCCGCTCCAGGCGATAGTTGAAATAACCATTTCAAGAAGTTAACCTCCTGTCGGTGCTTCTATTGAACGCCGGCAATTGTGGGACATTCATACACACCAGCCGGTGGCCGGTCGGAGTCGGCTTAATGAACGATTGATTGATCAATTTGCCCCCAAACATTCCACCGAAACTCGGTTGCAGCCCGAACCGACATCGCAGTCTGATAAGAAGCCACCCGGGCGAGAGAACGGAATAAAGTGTGGTTCGATTATTGATCGGCCACAGGCCGACCGAAGGGTGGTCTACCGAAGATTTCCACCCCTAAGCCTCCCGGTGGCCCCGAGCGGCAAAAACCTGAACCAAACCAAACCCGACGACGACGACGACGACGACGGAACCACTTGAAGTGCTTCTCGCCAGAAAGCCATTTAGTCCGAGCTGAACACGTGTTGTCACGGTTGGATCGGTTCCGAGGTTTTAAGCGAGGCATTTTACTAATTCGTCGAGCGCCACGGTGCGAGGCGTTTTCTTAGAACAAAGCGCGGCGATATCTTATCACAAGATTCACACTTATCTGCTCTCCGATAAGCACCCTGTGCCAAGAGCGAAACGTTTTGCAAAACAAACCAATTTCGGTAGCGAAAGGCGATAAAGGGCACTTCTTGGATTGGTTTCAGTTTAAAAATTTACAATCAAACACTGGTTTGAAGGACGGAAGGACCCGCGCCGGGTGGCGTGGTGGGTGGTGAAGCGGGATGGGGTATTTGTTTAGTCCTGCGCAGTATGTATCGCAATGCTTACACCGACCGACCCGGCACGCGAGAGCATAATTCTCACCAGGCAATGCGAACACAATGCGATGCATTTTGTCACAATGATTATGCTGCGGCGGTGGCCAGTGGCCAGTGCCGGTTTCCTGTGATGGCCTACTCCGAGCCATTTCGAGTCCGGATTCGGGGAGCCACGGGCGCACTAGGACACGCAATGACAACCGCCGAATCACATGCACATTCCACGAGCGAGGTGAGAAAGTGACGCGCGTGAACGAGTGAGAGAAAGTGATCATCGACCGACCGTGCGCGACAGTGAGAGTGAGTGAGTGAGTGAGTGAGCGAGAGTGAGATAACATAACATTGCACCCGAAACAAAATCATAACAAAGAAAGTGCCCCAAAGCGGCACAGCATAGCGTCAACATTAGAGCACCACACGGCGGCAACATGGTTGAGTCCCCGCCGTTCCATTCCGCCCCTCCTCGACCCGACGATTGCCGAATTCCAGCATAACGCACGCGTCGACCCAAAACCAAACCACTTGGCTGTTTCTCACTCACTCACTCGCTCACTCGCTGGCTCACTTACTCACCGCCTGCCTGGTTCGCTCGATACACGGGCTGTCGTTGTGTGGAGCACGTTCGCACACAACCATCGGCGGCGACGACGACGACTACTACGACCGCAAAGCGTCGTCACAACCGTAGAAGGGTACAACAAACGGAACGGGCGCTCGGCGCCCTCAAGTTCCGGCGCCGCGCGCATACGGTACACGAGGACCGAAAATAAATAAACGTGCCCCGGAGAGGTTTTCCACGCTTTCGACACTGGGGCGAAGCGGCGGCTGGCGCCTACCACCTTCCTCCTCCTCCATCGCGGCAAATCAGTTTTTATGCTTTTTTCATCCACCCAAGGGGTGGCGGCGGCTCCAAATGGTGGCCCCAAACATGTTGGCAAGGGTTTTTATTTAATTTACTTCGCTTAAAATGCGCCGATTCTTTGGAAAAGCGAACAGCCGTTCGGGTTTGGGTTCGAATCTGTTTTTACTTTTCGAAGAACGCACCGCTCGTCCGCCGAGACGTCGTGGGTTGCGAAATTATTTTCGATATTATTTTCCAACCTCGACGATGCGCTTTCACTGTTCGCGTACATCATGATGTGCTCCCACACACACACTCATTAGCCACGGCCAAGGACCAAATCCCACAACCACCGCGCGGAGGGACACCGAATGAAGCCGGGAGTTCCGTGAAACCCACACACGGATAGACAATTGTTCCTTGCGATATAATGTTTCCCTCCATCGCCCCCATTATGTGTTGCTCTTTTTTTTTCATTTTCGTCCTTCACTCCCACGCAGTGTTAGGGTTAGGGTTTTTTATCCCGGCGAGTCGATGATCCTTACACGGGAGTTTCCGGCGAACAGTCTTGGGATTCGAAGAATCATTTTGGTTTATTTTCGAACACCCTACACGCACCCTAACGTCAATGTGATTATGCTGGCAAAGGGCAAGGGCACCACAGGGCATGCCGCACAGGACACAAGTTGCGCCAAGCATAAACTATTAATAGCGCCCAGAAGGAACGGTGTCATCGAGCGCGAAACTTTCGCGTGATCCGTTATCCGGGGTGATCTCTCCTCGGCGCCCCGTGCGCGGAACGGAACTTGGTTTGTTTATTTTACGGCAGTTTTTCTGTGTCTCGCGCTATCAGCGGTTGACGTAGCAAACTGGGAAGGAAGACGTGAAATGGGTTCCACCAAAAAGGAGCTGACGTAATCCGCCCCTGAGAGCATAATAATGTTGTTCCAATGCGGAACTTACAATTGCGAGCCCAACACAATGCCCAACTATCTGCGGATTGGTGCGTGAGAGGTCCGAAATTGTAAGCTCAAAGCTCAAACTCTTGGGAAACGCTTCGGAATCGCGGGGAGCCACACCTGACGAGAGAGGCGCCGGAATTTTAATGGACCGCGCGAGCTTATATGGCCACTCTTTGGCGTGTGACCCACAAAATTTCAGTACCCCAGAGCACCCAACATGGATTTTGGGGGCGCTGACGGAGCTTTTCAACCGGGCCACTTGCCAATGGAGTATGATTCATGCCACCCGTTCATTCGCCATTACTGTGAGTCATCGCCAATCCTTTAAATGGGCGATAAACAGATGCCGTTTGCGAGTGCGACGAGAAACGGCGAGCGTGTGAGTCAACAAACACGAGACGAAAAGGATCGGACGACCCTTTGGCGCTATAACTCGGAACTCGCGAATATGTCTCCTGCACAGGGTTAAAGTATAACAATATTATTGTCATGAAATAAAACTGTTGCAATCAACAAGTTGATGCAGCCGCTCGACGATAACAGACAGCTTCGAGACCGATGAATGGTTTACACAAAAGCTAGGAATCATGAAACAACTGAATGTCCAAAAAGGAAACCTATTCGACGGTACCTAATGGCGCACAATTAATTACCAGACACAATTCTAGTCGGGTTCGGTGTTCGTCTCCACAGCAACCCTCCCTTATTGGTCCGCAAACACAAACACACCAAAAGAAGGCACCTGCAAGGGGCCGCGCTAAAGTAGCACAGCACTCGGCTGACCGACGGTCAACACTCATCATCATCATCATCATCATCATCGTAGGCACCATCTTCGCTCCCACACACCGACGACGTTCGTGAACATACTAGCGCCACGCACGGGGCGCGTGCAGCGAAGGTGGTGTGGACGGACCCGATGTCACACCATCACTTAGAACGGCAAAAGGGGAGTTGCATCAAAAGTGCAGCCCTCGGGGAGGATTCAGCCAGGGTGACGATGGAAGCGGCCCACCGTCTCCGCCTGTTGCGCCGCCGGTTATTTATTACTCGCTCTACGTCCTGCTGTTGTCGATTTCGAATGTTGATTGATTAACGGGCCCCGCTTGATTGGGACCATAATTTGAGGCAATGGCCCACCAGACACTTTCTCCTGAACTGTGTCCGACATTCTTAGACCTTTTGCGCGTTGCTGGCTTTGCAAAGGTGTACTTTGATAACCCAACGGCTTGCTGAGAAAAGTGGCAATAGCCTTGTCAATAAATCACCAAACGATCACCTCTGCTCACAAAGAGTGAGCCGCGGTTGTCTCACTGCTCACGAAATCCATGCAACGTGAACGAGTGAAGTGAAGAAATGAATGAAACACGATTCTCGCCCCTCACCTGGCGCACAGCAATCGGCATCCCTTTTCGGTGTGTGTTGGAGGGATTTCCCTTCAGCTGTTTGGTTTTTGCTGATGTTTCGTCGCGCTGGCCTTCAAGTGCGCTGGCCGTGGCGTGCGTGTTCCTATGTGTTGGTGTTACCCTTCCATTGCCAACACAGCGTGCGCAATAGTGTTTGCGACCACTTGAAGCGATCGCGTTCCGGGGGGCCACTGGAGCCCACCCCACCACTGGCTACCCTCCCTACTACTCCTCCTCAGTGTTGCGTTTTTGTCGCGACTCAGCGCGTTTGCTAATCTGTGGCTCTTTACCTTCATACACACACATTCGTGCGCTACCCCAACACAACTATCTTCGTTTCATTTTCTACCGAATGACGTCCGCGGTTTTCGTGCAGATTGTGGTTATCACGGGGTGAGGAAAAGGAATGATCGTGCATAACAAGGCGCACACACGCTCCCGATGATCGACAGAGGACAGGTAACGTGCGTATGTTGCTAATGTTTCTCTGTCCACTTCTGTTTCTCTGTCTCTTTCTCCCCGTGCGCCACGCAACAACAACAATAAAATCAGCACAACCTCTAGACATGTTCGCGAAGAAAACAACATACTCCGCACCCTTCTCGCGCTACCTGGCAACGCCTGTTATCGCAATTCGGACCGTGAATGAAAGACCCTCGGTTGCTCGGTGCCCTCCTCTCACTTGGAACCAACTACTCGAGAGCTTCATTAGAAATTCGTATTTTCTTTTCGCTGCAACCACACACACTTCGGCACCCAAAAGCAAACCAAGGCAAAGAAGGCTACGATCGCCCAGTAAGGGTTATGCGCGCCGCTATATGGTTCTGGTCTTTGCGAATCAGGCCTCCTACTGTGCGCGCCTGGCCGTGTAAGACTCGCCCCGTCCGTCGTCGCCGCCGCCGGGCTTTTACTTCTCGGGGGCCTGCCCAATTGATTTTCCCATTTTCCTCGCCCGTTAACTACCCGTCTTCGGTCGATCACTAACACACACGCGAGTTGGAATCGGCCACGGAGCATCGCATACAACGAACAAATCTAGCCATTGCTTTGCAGCCTACCTTGACTGCGGGCTCACTTCGCTTCACTTACATCATCTGCTCACTCGGTTCTAACTCACTTGCGTTTGCTCGTTTGTGCAGGTTCGGACGAGAAGTGAGATGCACCAGTGAGATCAATCGAGAAAACAGCAAGAAAAGTATGCCAATCATGGAATTGAGTAGCCACAAAACGATGACCCTTTCCATGCTCTGCTTATTTTGTGTTTTGGCATCTTGTAAGCGAAAAGATTTATTTTTCCATCGCAACTAAGTTTGGGATGTGCTCCATCGGTTCGGGAAACGGAAATCAACGCGATGTTCCGTCGCAGCAGCCAATGCACGTTCTGTGCTGTTTGGCAATTATTTTTGTTGTGTTTCAATCTGTGCGCTTCTCGCTTACGTCACGAGGCCCGGTTGAAAGCATAAGAGAAAAACAGGTTCAGGAAAGGAGACGAAAAACAACGATGATTCCTTCTTTAAAGATTGCAAACACAGCCCAAGAGAGTGAAAAAGAGAGAGATACGTGGTACGTAGTGGTAAGTATCACGCATACAAGCAGCGGTTCGGAAGGAAGTCACACATCTTGAAAACGTCTCGCCGGAGCTAATTGGGTCTGCGCGGCATGATATGGCCACGGAAAATAATAAACCATCTCAGCGCCTTCGTCGGTCCCTCCTGGGGAGATGACAACTTTATCGCAAAGGGTGAAATCTTTAGACGACACATACCAAAACCCGCCTCGAACGAAACTTACTCATCCGCAACATAGTTTCCATGTTGCTTAGAGGCATTGCAATCTCCGATCCGATCACTTCGATCGTCCCGTTATGCTACAACATAATAAAACAATAGTAGTCGCTTCAAATCCGTGTACAATGATGATATTTCAAATATAACAAATGCCTTAAGCTCGTGCATTTGAGTGGCTCCTGTCGAAGTCGAAAAGAAACTCACCTTTCATTATGTCCTTCATCCATTAGTAGCAAACAATGCTCGCATCAAGTTGATTCGTAGGCGCAATGTCCGTAAGCGAGTCAATCAATTAAGTCGAGCCCATCAGTTAATCCTTTTGCGAGAGGGTCTTCGATGTGTTAATCGGTTTCGGGTTTAGCCTCCAGCATGCCGTACGTCGTGGCGTGTATTTGTCGTTTCACTCTCAATTATGCTCAAATAGTGCCCAATTGTGCGCGCTGTGGCACCGCCGCCGCCGCTTGTTGCCTGCGGCGCCATTCGTCCCACTCGACTTTGATCGCATTTCCTTTGTACACGGTGCACACGGATTCAGGACGGACTTTCGGAAATGGGGTGGCGGGACAGAACCTTGTCACTGTGTCACTTGCAGAAATTCCACTGGCCTTCAGCAGCGCTTGGTAAGGAATTGAACGCACGGCCAGCAACAAATACACACACACAAAAGACACACGAAGAGGCACGGTTGAGAGGTGTTTGGCGTTTTTTTATTTCAACTTGCGTTATTTGGTGGGCCTACTACGTTCGTGTCACAGTCATCCCGTGATAACCCGGCACGCACACACGCACACACACACGGGCTCCACCCGTCCCATCACCCGTCTCCGGGGATCTGTATCGGTGCGCGCTCTTTATTTTTGTGCTTCCTTCCCGATATCTTCCCCCCATAATATCTTCAAAAACGTTTGTGACCACAAAATTCACCATGCTCTTTCCGCGGATGTCAAATCCTTTCGCGCACCTTGATGTTTCAACGCGCGTCGTGACAACCGGACACGGCTTGCTTCGTTTTTTGTGTGTTTGTTTTTCAATTCTGTTGTTCTTCTTGGGCCGCTATCTCTCCGTGCGACTTTCACCGCGAAGCGGACGTGCGACGTTCACGAAATTCATCAAGCGAGGCGGAAAAGATCACACACGACCTCTTCGAACAGCAAAACGGCACGATCGACACCTCGTCACCCGGACCGGTCGGTAGTGTCCCCCCGTGAAATAGTTTCCCTTTGCCGTGCGCCGACGATCAAACCGAAAAGGATACCACAGCGAAGTCGGCGACGGACGGCGATAGGGAAAATATGCGCTCAAATCCGCGAGCTGGCAAACAATCCTCCGCCGTGGCCGCGGCCTCAAATCTATTGTGCGGTGCGACCCCACCGACGACCACTCACGCAGCACACGGGATTGCGGGGGGAAGATTTTGTGTTGCTTCTGTGCGGCTACTACTGTTTTCCCATGGTGCTCTCTTCTTACTTAACTTCTTTCTCTCGGCGCCGTCGTGTGCGCTCGAAAAGGCACCTTCGAGAAGGTGCGAGAGAGTGCAAAGACGGCGACGGCGACGACGGCAAAGCCAAGAGCCTAGGTGTGCGTGTATGTGTGCGTGCGAGAGAAAGAGAAAGGAACAGCGACAGGGGAGGATCGAAAATGTATGATTTGCGAAAAGGGCATCAATTGGTGGCAACACGGAGTGCGGGCGAAGTGCGCGGACCCATGGCGGTCGGTGCAGGGCCGCGGGACGGGACGGGACAGCACTACGATAGAGGCGGCCGAGGGTTAGCAACGAAGGTGAAGCCTTCCACGGGGCGGGTACTGGCGGGGGGTGGGCTGGCAAGGGGGGTCATGCAAGGTAACAGGCAGTTGCACTGAACGGTTTCACTACGTGATGACGATGTGGCTACTACGATGGACCTCGCTTATTCACGACGTATGGATCTATGCTCTGTGTGTGTGTGTATGTGGATCCCACGTCGGGATGAGGTACACTCACACAAACCAACACACACACAGACGCACACGATGGCACGACGGTACGGTCGGTGACGACGGCGGAACGGCGGCGGTCCTGCTGTTCCGTCCATCGATAGCCGTGCAAGGTTTGCTTCGGCAAAAAAAATATTGCTCACAGCACACACAGCGGCAGTTTGGGTTTTCAGGATTCCCCACTTCCGGAGCGGTCACATCCGGTCGCTTCCGAGCATACGCACTAGTGGACCACTTCCGCCTACCCTTCCTCACTCGCACCGCACCCGTTGGTGTCAGTTTCCGGCGGAAAATTCACCTTAA
>NW_026454083.1:0-11907 GCF_943734635.1 Anopheles cruzii
CCGGTCCCTCGGCTGGGGCTCCATAACCGATATCGCGTGTGTCAGTTTGTGCGCCGCATCAGTCACATCACCCGGTGGGCGGGGATCGTGTTGCGAGGTACGAGATAGCGGTAGTGGAAGGTGGCACTGCCACTGGCCGAGCTGACCCTGTAGCCGTACACTGACACTGACGCACCGAGTGCGAAGGACCGCCGGACTTCGGACGGCCGGACTTCGGACGGCCGGACTTCCGGAAGATCGCACGACGGCCTCGGCAGGATGGGTGTCAACTCGTCGTCCCGGCACGATGCGACCCTGCTGTCGGAAGAGGATGGTAAGTTAGAGGCCGGGGTATGGTAGAAGAAAGTAGAAGAGGGTTATCCAGTTGAAATCAGACGGCATGAATGCATCGGTCAAACTTTTAGCTGAATGTCTACCCTGTTTGGGAAAACTGAATTCCTCCTTCGATCGATTGATTGAGGGATTCATTTTATAGAGGCTCCTGTTTATATCCAGCCAAAAGTTTGACTGACTGTGGTACAAGGTACTTTGTTTTCTATGTTTTTGTTTGAAACTACCAAATGGATAGCCCTGTAGCAGGGACAGGCAGCAGTCAATTAGTTGAGCTGGGATTGCTGCTGCCAGAATCAGGATCAGGTCCATTGCAGGGTAGGGAATCTTCCTTTGGTCGGCCTCCTTCCAGTCCGGTAAGCGTCCCTGAGCTAGGTCGAACCATCCAGATGCTCGTCCTTTGCTCGTCCCTAGTGACCTCCTTAACCAGCAGTCGAAGCTGAGGGTTCGATTTCCGAACCGATGCCAGTTTCGTGACCTCGGACACTCGGATCGGTGTCACAGGACGGTCTCCTCTTCTAGGAGCCCTTTACTAGGTAGTGTTACTCCTGATCCTGATTAGTTGTTACTTGACCGCCACCTTCCACGACGACGACGACGATGACGACGACGAGTGCTATTGATTCCCGTTTCACAATGTAGAACCCAGGACCCCCGCATAGGAGTAAATGAGTTCGCTGTGGAGCGTCTCAAAAGCCTCAGGAAATATTCTCAATTCTCGGTACGCGCCGGTAATGCATTCATAAACCCCAGACTTGCGCCTGTGTTGGGCGGGCGCCAGGATGTCGGTGGAAGTTTCTCACCGTCTGTTCTGACCACACTGCCTTATTTACCTGCGCTACCTCGGCGCTACCTTCGATAAGGGTCCTCGATAGTGGTCCTCTGTAGTGGTAGGGGTTGTTCGGGGTTTGGCTTCTGTTCTGACACTTCGGCGTGCTGTTCTAGTGCCGGCGATTTGACTCTCTGCTCTTCTGCTTCTTCTTTGCAGTGAACTTCGATCATTTTCAAATACTGCGCAACATCGGCAAGGGCAGCTTCGGCAAGGTAAGTTACGCTTCCTGGGCCATACTGACTGGTTTGACTGACTTTTCCCCGACAGGCCATGTCTGGCACCGAGTCCTTCCGTCTGTCCGCCTGTCCGTTTGTCTGTCTTGGCCCGTGTCGGCCCATCATAGTCGTGGCCCATCTCTTGGCCCATCTTGGATTCACACCGGTGTGGTGTCGTTGTGTTGTTGGGTCTCGGGTACACGGTTTTCACCTCGGGTCCGCAAGTTTGCAGCAGTCGGTAGTGTGCGACCGTGCGCGGTCGATCACGGTTGGTCACGCAATCCCACGTTTGGGAGATGCATTCAGTCTAAGTCATTTAGGTCAGCCCAGCTAGCCAGGCAGAAAATCAGCGACTCACACACAAACCAGTGCTCGATGTGCTCGACTGTCCTCCGCAAGCTTTAACGTGCGTTGTTTAGCCTATCTCGATCTTGTAGAAAAGTATATGCATCTTCAGGCTGTGCCGAGTGTTGAAGGGAACTACAGGGTGAGCAAATTAGCATGCACTTGTTGAATACTTGTCGATGCTTGAACATTTATTTGAAATGTAAATTCATTACACTTGTGTATACAATACCCTTTTTTGGTTGCAAAAAATTGGAAAATGTGGAAAATTTACTTCCAAAGAGGTAGGTCGTCAAAAGTACAGTTCATTGAAGCTCATTTCCCCCTCGGTGGCTATTTTAATGAGCAGCATTTTGAAAAAAACCCACATATCGTGCAAGAGAAGCCAATGCACCCAATACTAGTGACTGTTTGGTGCGGATTTTGACAGATTGATTCTTCGGCGTAATTGAAGCTGAGAACTTGGACGGCATTTGGTTTTAACAGGACCGCGCTACGTGCCATACAGCGATAACCACAATCACTATTGACAACCTCAAGACCCAAATTCAAGTTTACTTTTACTCACCTAATTTACTCACCCTGTACCAGTAACACGGCCAGCGCTGCTGAAGTGCTCTAGTGTCATGCCGAGTACCAAAACTGACGTCAACCTGCCGCTACCTGTGCTACTCGCGGGGCTCGTATGCTACGCACGTTACAGCCGACTCTGACGTCAACGGCAACGGTGGAACACCTCACTATCCACACCCTCCAAAGACAGAGGGGTGCCTCGTCTGACGTGTCTCTTGAGGCAGATACCTGAGGGACGTGCAGGAGTGTGCGACGTAGAGGCACGGGGCACTTCCTTCTCCGACAGGCTCTTGAGCCGCCCACCGAGCCCGCCCCTTTTCATGGGCACTGGGTTGCTATACAACCATTGTACCATTGTTGAACTAATGAACTGTTGCGTGCGCTTGTGCTCTTGGGAGTGCTAGGTGCTCCGAGGAGGTTCGAGGCAGTGGAGAAGCACGACGAAACCCACTAATCTTCACACCGTCCACCCGTCCATCCGTCCGTCCGTCCGCTTGTTTTGGTGTTTGGCTGTTACCTCAACACACAAGAAAAAGGCCAGCATTGGGGAGCATTGGGGCTCCCGGGGCTATGAATGTCAATTCGTCAGTGCGGGCCGGCCCCAAGAAAGGACGTGCTCGGTCTCGGTCTGGCCCTGGGCTGGTGGATCGTTGGTAATGCACTGACTGACAGGTTGTCGACAGTAATCGGCACTGTCAAACGGGGTGTCCGCACTCTAGTGTGCCCCCCCGCCCTCCGAAACAGGAACAGTCAACAGGCTTGCACGGCGGGCTCCATGTTTGTTTGCGTCCGTGTTTTGGTATATCCGTGCGGCGAACCCAACCGCAGACGTTGTGTGTGAAGTAGCCCCAAACCACAAATCGGCCCACCGCAAATCGAGCCGAACCGCAGTCGAACGTCGCGGTGGTCGTCGAGTTCCTGTGGGAGTCTCTCGCACTGATTTATGTTGGCTCTAGCGTCCACCATCCAGCCAGGCCACAGAACTTAATGCAAAAGCAATGAACCATATATAGCGTCGGGGGATTTTGAGTACAATATTTTGGTGATTTTTTTTTTTTTTCTTTTGTTTTATAGAGACTTTGAGCTGTAATAGCCTAGCATTCGTCTCTTTTTAAATTTAATTTCATTCAACTACCAGTTGTCAATCAGGGTTCCTGGGTGTTTGAAGCCCTGGCCTTTCCGAGAGACGTAAACTGGTTGTTGTTTGATTACTTTTAGGGACTTTGACCTGCAATAGCTTGTCATTTATCTCTTTTTTATACTAGACTAACTACTACTATATCTAAATAATTGTATCTTAAAAACCTATTTGGATCGATTCCAGTGGGGTCTAGTATCACTCTGCCTCCACTTCATCAAATCCAAATTCTATACTATAAATTAATTTAGGTTTTATATTTTCTTAAATTTACCAGCCTATTTGGATTGATTCCAGTGGGGTCAAATTGTTTCGAGAAAATCAGACACTCTGTGGTTATTAAGCTTAGAATATTCAATCGGGAAAATTTTCCAATAAGGTTTTTAGGAGATCCTCAGGGTATCTGATTCCTCTCACTCCACCACCACTTCATCAAATCCAAAAACATTTGGCATGTTTTAATTTAGGTATATATAAATATAAAATATATAAATATATGAAATATAGTATGGTGATAATGTTTATAGTATAAATATTCAAAAAGTCAAAAATAACTCATTTGATAGGATTCTAAAAAGTTATATAATTTTCATAAAAAGGTGCTCCATTTCACTCCAAATTCAAATTTAAAAAATATCTTTAAAAATTTGTTAAACCTTGTTTGATTTCCTAGCTCGGTCGTTCCTCGGTAGATTTCTGAGCAAATCTCTCAGTTCCCCATAAAGATTTTAACCGGCAATTAAGAAAACGAAAAAGGTTGTAGTTGTTTTGAAAATTTTTGAGACTTGGAGCCGCGATAGCCTATCCTTCTTTCCTTCTATCTATAAATTTTTAACTTTATACTTTGACATTAGTTTAAACTAAAATTTAACTTACAAAGATCAACATCTAGAAAATCTAAAGAGTGTTCCTTTTATTTCAACTCAAAATTAACAAGTTTCTTTGGATTTGTTTCAACCTTGTTTGATCTCGAAGCACGGTCGTTCTTTGGTGGAATTCTGAGCATTTCTCTCAGTTCCCCATAAGATTTTAACCGGCTTAACGAAATCGAAAAAGTAAAACATCCTACAATAAAGGTTTTTTGTTTTTTTTTTTTTTTCTTTATGTGAATTTGGCAAAAAAATTTATGCAAACACTCCCTATAGCCTATAGTCACCCGACATCGACTACAAGGAAATTTTTTAAAAATTATGAGTTAAAATCCCGTTCCCCGATCAGAACCAGACAAGGATTTGACTGAAAAATTAAAAAAGATTTGACGAAGAATTCTAAGAAAAAGTAATCCGGGCAAAAATTATTTAAATATTTTGAGAAAAAATTTAAACTATGGTCTAAAAATTAAAAAAAATTAAAAATTAAAAAAAAAATATGATTTCAGTAATAACATATGTAAAGGACAGGAAAAGAAAAGAAAAGTACTTAGCTTATTATATGGTATGTTTCGACAAACCGTTGCACAGACGCCTGATCCTTTCAGAGAAAAGTTCTTCTTACTTACTCCCTGTGTTTCTTCACTCGCACCGTTTCTTAAAAACACTCCGCTGATCCCACCCAGAAAGCTCAACCACCACAAACCAGAAAAAAAACCTACGCGACCGTTTCTAACTGTTTAGAGTACCGCGTGACGCGTGCCCCGAAAACCGAGCAGCGCAGGATACAAAACTGGGATGTCGACGACTGTTTTTTTTAAGTCTAGCCAACTTCCTTTCTCGATGACGCGCGAGGCTATCGAACGTAGACACACATGTACACACTCCCGAAAGAAAAAACGGACACCAACCGGCTTCCCGAACACTGCCTCCACCACAAACAAAAAGTCTTGTGCGACAGTCACCAGCAGTTTGGTATTGTGCACTGATGAAATGCTTTATCATATATAGGCGGGACGTCCCTTTGAGGAAACCTTCCAAACTTCCAAAGAGTTCCTGCTAAAAATTTTCTTGGAACTCCATCATGTGACGCGATTTTGACGAAACCGTCGATTGACACAAAACGAGAAAAAACCTGACGCGTGTGAGGCGAAGTTACAATCGCCACGGAAAAACATGAACA
The DNA here is from genome assembly GCF_943734635.1 of Anopheles cruzii. Classification (NCBI taxonomy): domain Eukaryota; kingdom Metazoa; phylum Arthropoda; class Insecta; order Diptera; family Culicidae; genus Anopheles; species Anopheles cruzii. Next base: position 5,486 of record NW_026454083.1, read on the forward strand.
TTCCTGTTCCTAGCCGCAGCTGTTTGTTTGGTACTCGAATATTTTGGTGAGATTGTTTGAAAATGTCCGGAGACTCGAAATCGGTCGGGAATGCTTCACACCCCTCGTACGAAGGTACGAAGTTTCCAAAAGTTTTCGATGACCGTCCCCACGGTCCCCTGGCCCCCTGGACCGGCTGGAGGCGAAAGAGAAGTAGCGCAGCCCTCGTAGGTGGGGGGGGGGGACCTCTCCGCCAACTTCTGCCATCAATGTCTCCATAATTCACTCACCCGACCGGACGGGCACCAACTTTTGGTGGTGGGGTGGCGCTACTGCCTTCACAGACGGTTCGCGTGCCCGAAGCATTTTATTCCCCCCCCCCCCCTCTCTCTCACACACACTCTGTCTGTCTTACTCAATTTCATTCTTTCTTTGCTGTTTCTGTCGGATTAGCACCTAGCGAGCGAAGATTTGAAAACAAAGTTTCGAAAGCCACCCTACTGCGAGCCACTTTTCTGGAAAATGGATGGCGCGTGGAAAATCACACACCTTGTTCGATCCTTTCCCCACCACTATCCGTTTTTTCCGGATCACCCCATTTGTTCGTTCGTTCGTTCGTTCTGCGCATTCGTGCGGCACCAGGCGCCTCCATCGTCCGGGGGCTCGAATCGAACGCCTAACAAATTCCCTCACAGGTTTACTCTTCATAAATGTTCAGTTTTTGTTATTTTTGTTGGCCATTACATTTGCGATGCCATTGCTTGCGCAAGTTTCTTGTTGGATGAGCGAAGAGTTTACCTTTTAGTTAGGTGTATGACTTGCTTCGTGCGGTTTTTATTCGACAGTTGTGGCCTAACTACAACAACAAAACGTATGACTACCTTCATCAAAGTGTTGTCCGTCGTTAGCTACTACCTTCTCCCATCTTTCAAGGCAATTCCGTGTCGATAGAACGCCTCATCTTTAGGAGCGATCCAGTGAGAGACCCTGTTTTTCAATACTTTCATAAGAAGTGAACCGCTGTGCTGCCAAATCGTTACTCATGCCACGGAACGAAATACTAGTCCGAAGAGCAACATCTGGTGAATACAGTTCCAATCCGACATTTTCGGGATCGGTTTCGGCCGGTTTTGCGATGCGGGGTCGAGCGTTGTTAGTTTCGGAAAATCAGCTTATTGTGCCTTTAATCCCATTCTCGTCGTCGTCGTCGTCGCCCAAAGCTTTGCTTCAAATGCGTTAATTGTTGTCGATGGGATTGTCCATCAATGATTTCATCGGTTGGCGCGGGACCCCGCCCGTAAGAACAAACCGTTACGGAAAGCATCAGAGATTAACATTGACTCTCGTTGTAGGCTAAGACCGTTCAGACCGGTTGCGGTCCAATAAGAAGAAGAATAAGTAATCGGCGATTACTCGGGACTCCGTGACCGTTCCAGCTAACCGTTGCACGCGGGCCTATCCATTTCTCAGCCACCCTGCTAGGTGTGGCCACCTTTCATGTCGCCGGTTGGTGTTGGTGCACAGTGAGATACACATTTCATCAAGGCGTGGGGAGCGGAGCGAAGATATAACGAGATAACAGCTAGGGCCAGGGATCAAACCAGGAAAAGTCCGAAGTCGGTCTCATCCATCTCCATTCAGGGCGGGAAGACCCTTCGAAGCCGTGAGTCAGTGAGGAGAAGCAGAAAACAATGAACAGGAACGTAATTGAAAAATAAATCTCTCGCCGCCGCCGCGAGGGCTGGGGAAAGCCATTGCAGGGGCGGTGCGTGGAGATGGTGAGCGGGACACGCGGGTGCAATAAAGTCGCGGTGAGGCTACTGGGGCTACTCACCTGAGCTGGTGACGGCCGTTTGTGATTGAGGAAGGAATTTTCCGTTTCGCAGGTCTGCATCGTGCAGAAGAAGGACAGCGGTAACCTGTTCGCAATGAAGTACGTCAGCCGCAGCATGTGCATCGGGCGTGGCGCACTGGGCGGTGTGCTGAAGGAGGTGGAGCTGCTCGCTTCGCTCGAGCATCCGTTTCTGGTCAATCTCTGGTTTTCCTTCCAAGGTGAGGACGCCAGAAAGGGCGTCATAGTTGCATAGCTCCATAGCCACATGTTTATTCTACGTTCCGTTTTTTTTGTCCTCAGACGAGGAGGATCTGTTTATGGTGTGCGATCTGCTGGCCGGCGGTGATCTGCGTTACCATCTGCAGCATCAGGTAAGTTCCCTCGGTAGCCATCGATCCTTGATCCGTTCTATCCGTTTTTGATCGACATCCGAACGCCCCCATCTCCCAACACAGGTGGAGTTTTCGGAGACGAGTGTCGCATTGCTGGTGTGCGAGCTTGGGTCGGCCCTGGACTATTTGCAGAAGAAACGGGTCCTACACAGGTACAGTAACTCTCCGTCCGACACACACACACACAGTATCTGGCTGAAGAGACCTAGAGCCCATTAAAATCCCGTAATAATTTCTGCAGAAACGTCGGATAATCGAGAAATGAGGATGAAATGAGGCGTGGCAACGCGCGCCGGGATCAGCTAGTTAGTTATAAGTATGATAAAATGACTCGATGCTACGTGGCATAACATATAATTTAAATAGATTTTAATCGAAAACATGTTCATTTCAATCATTTTGTTACCTTAGAATTAACAAATAGCTGCAATCCCAATGTGGAATATCTCTGTAACCTAATTTAACCAAACATTTATGTATAATAAAGATCAAATTTAATTTAAAAAAAAAAAAAATTATTTCCTTAATTTGCCGATTTTTTTTGTTAATTTAATTGCCAACATCCGCGGGTGAACGCAGCCTAATTTAAGACGTGCCCAAGAAGAGCTGCCCGCTGTGGTGCCCCTCTCTGCCTCGGAAATGTACGCCTACTACAAATTGACGTGTTTGGTTAAAGCACACCGTCCTACAATAAAGGGTGTTACGGACAAAAACGAGTCAAACAAAAACATGTGTAAAAAAGTCAAAAAAATTATTAAAAAATCAAGTTATATTTCACTTGAAAGCTAATTTTATACAGAATATGTGAAAAAATATCATTCAGTCCTCCGTCTTAAGGAATGCGAATTGCCGAGCTTTTCGTTTTACCCCTTTCATCAACTCTTGCACCGTTTTCTTGGTCGCTTTCTTTGCTGCAGACCGCCAACGCCAGGAACGCATTTCCACAAATGAAGGCCAAATTTCAAAATCGAATAATACGTATGATTTTTGACAAAAATATCTTTAAAATAAGAGGTGTACACGATTTTTTGATGCACTGTGACAAATACTGCGTCAAGCTGAAGTTGACTCGTTTTTGTCCGAAACACCCTTTATACAGAGTGTTTCTTTAACGATGCATGATTTCATTTGGTTATAGAAAAAAAACGGCTGAATATTTTTAATGGATGAACATTTGTTTGAAAGGTTCATTCATGACATTTATGTATAAAATATAATTTTGTTTGCAGAAAATTGGGAAATATGAAAAATGTATTTCCAAAGTGGTATGTCGCCAAAACATTCGTCAAAAGTACATTTCATTGAAGATCATTTCCACCTCTGTGGCTATGTTAATAAGCACTGTTGTCGTTCGGAAAAGCCATAAATCGTGCAAGAGAAGCCAATGCACCCACAACGAGTGACTGTGTGGTGCGGATTTTAGCTGATTGGTTTTTCGGCGAAATTGAAGCTGCAAACTTGGACGGCGTTTGGTTTGAACAGGACGGCGCCACGTGCCATACAGCTGACAGCCACAATCAATATTTATGTTATGCGAACATACCAGCAGCTATTGACAACGTTAAGACCGAAATTCAAGTTGCTATTAACGAAATCGAAATTGACAATCGAAAATGTACTCAAAAATAGGTCGACCGAATGGGCTACGGTTAAGCCAATCGTGGTGAACATTTGACCAAAATTGTTTTCCACAAAAAATTGTAATGAATTAACCTTTCGAATAAAAGTTCAACCATGGAAAAATATTCAGCCGTTTTTTTTTCATAAGCAAATGAAAAAGTGCACGCGTTTTTGACCACCCTGTACAAATCACCGTGTTTGGTTAAAGCACACCGTCCTGGTATACACTTTTTGGGCGACTTCATAGACCGGTGACGGATGTGACGAGTTTTGACCGGTTTATTCCGCTGAGCTCAAAGCGCCAAGCGTGTTAGAAACCATCCGCCAGTGGAGAACCTTCGCGAAAGAGTAACTGTCACATTTTGCCACATGTCACAAGTTGGATCCTTCTGAACATTTACTCACACACATATGCGTGCAGACGCACATCGAGGCATGCTAATCGAAGGCAATTAATGTAATCAGCTGACACATAAGGCAATGTGCAGACGGAAAATTCCGTACCTTTGCCCGAATGCCAGCAGCTCGGTGTATCGCTAATCATTTTGAAATTCCACCATTCCGCTGCTTCTGGGACGACCTGGGATCAATCCGTGGTCCGGATTGACACAACACCCCTCCGGCCGGGGGTGGTTGGGAGAGGGAATGTTACGTGACACCCGGGGCTACCGGGATGAGGACAATAATAACAGGACGCGTTCCCCATCCTCCGGTAGTAGTCAGAAGAGGTGACCGGTGATTCTTATGCAAATATTTTATTAGCAAACCAACGCTCTATCGGAAGCCGTATCGGCTCATCGTATCGTCAGCCTAACGGCGGCCACCTGAGCCAAACGGCGGCCACCTGAGCCTAACGGCGGCCACCGGCCACGACCACGAAGATGACGTGATGACGTGCGACGATACCGTGGCTACCAGCATGTGCCGGACGTTCTCGAACAGTTTCTAGGCGGTGTTTACCGGCACCAGCACCATCGCTTGCTCTCTCCGGAGCACCGAAAACGATTATCATTATCAACGAAACGGCAGCAGACAGGGTGAAAAAAGTGATTGTTTAGCGTATCCAGCCGCCGTCAAACGCGCGGAATGCTTGCTTTATAAAAATACTTAAGTCTGTCTGTCTGAACGCAAGCAAATGAAAAGCGCAAAAGACTGTGTTCCGCCCGCCCGGTTCAATGGTCATTTGCAGGAGGTCGTGTATATTCGCCGAAACTATAAACTTCTATTCATCGACTCATCAGTTGCTTCTTAACTTCTAGCTTTCGAAAGAACACACGGCTTCAGATATCAGCGGTGGCCCCGATCAGCATATTGATATATATACTGTCACCATACTATTTCTATAATATACATGCACCTGTACATAACATTATGCATATTATGTTGGATCATCAATCGTTTTATTGTCGTGATTGAATACATTTTACGTGCGTAAAGCGTTACACGCGTTCGGAATGCACTTCGAAGCTTTTCGTGTCAACCGCACAGTACCGTAAGGCTTATAGGTGCCCTCTGTACCAATTATGTAGCCACTCGTAACATTCGGTGGCCTGTAGCCCGTTGGCCCCGAACTTCAAATGCATCCACTTTACAAATCGTTTGCGCTCCTTGTTCAAATGCAGGTACGTTGAGAGCAGCTGATGCGCATAGTTGAAGCCGGCCTCCTCAAGTCGCTTCGCAAGAACCGCATCAACACCACGGATTGCCGTGACGGGCTTATTCTGGTCATCATGGCTCATTTTGGCAACATATCGAAACATCCTGGATCCGGTTGGGCTTAGAATGAACTAGAATAAAAACCCACCGTGTTGTGTTAATTTGGCGGTATGGACCACTTTGTATCGTTACTTACGTTGAGATAAAACAATTCACACAGACACGGCACGACAGCAAGCGGTCGAATGAAACGGGGGACCGAAGTTCTTTCTCTGTACGCGAAGAGAACGAGGAGAAGAGCGGCGTAAGCTCCCGCGTAACACACTATAAACGTCAAAAACAGTGCTACCAACTTTAAGCGGATGCGCAATGATTAATTCGCGTTGTGCGTTTGTATGTGCACCACGCAGCTTCCACGAGACACCTATACACATGCACGTCAAACGTCAAACAGTAATCCTTCCGACAGTGCACATTCACGATCACGACGTAGGGTGAGTTTTGCGCAGCATAATTAACGGAGCTAAACTTTGAGAATTGCAATTTGATGTGATCGTGATCGCTAGGCGTGTTAGTTAACTTCCAGCCTAGCTAAGCCGAGAATGTAACAGCTGCTGTGAAAAAGTTCGCTAAGCCGAGAATGTAAGCCGAGCTGCTGTGGTGTGAGTGCTCCCCTTGGCATGGGAGCATCGGCCCTCTCATACACGCGTTCCGAATTTCCCAAAGAAGTGCGCGGAAGCAGTGGAATGAAAGAAAACAAAAACCTTTGAAAGTGATACCAATATTCGCGGGGCGCGCTGCATGGACGGCGGCTTATGGGATGCGCTGGGATTGAAATCTTCAAATGGCCCGCGGGTTCGGGAGTTTGCCTACTCCCGGGAACATTCCGACAGGCGACCGTCGGACGCAGGACGATAATGATAATCGGAAGCGGCCAAGTC
>NW_026454083.1:12213-14181 GCF_943734635.1 Anopheles cruzii
ACGCAGGACGATGGCTACCGGAGAACATTGTGTACTGTAACTTTGACATTGTGCACTGTGTGTTTGGTGTGTTGGTGGAATGTGGCAATTTATCTTACCAGACAGAACCGAAATCGGTTTGAAGGTGACGGGCATGTGTCAAATGTAGGGCGCGCGGGCGCGGGCCAAATAAAACATTGGAACTAAACACCCGGCCATTCAGCAGTCAGGTGCGCCCGACGAGACGGTCCATTGTCGGCCACCAGTCAGTGGTTTGGGCGTTTTTGTTGGTAATTTTAATTAATCATCCAATTTCGACTACCTCGTAGGAAACGGAGTGCTGCTAAGCCAATACGTGTCCGATCAATGAAAACGAATGATAATCGGAAGCGGCCAAGTCTGGTGAATACCACCGCGCGGTTGAAGCAGATCCCAGCCAAGGGCTTTGAGTGTATCGTGAAGCAGTTTTGCTTTGGTAAACTAGACCAAGACTTCTCCCTAATACTATCAAATCACCCGGACCAAGAAAGGAAAATAATAAACTTCCTTAGAAGAACTGGCTTATACCCACTAATATGACACACTAACATGACAAATCAAAACAACACAAATGGAAAACAAACACAACGAGTCCTCTACCATCCTTAGACCCTAAAAAGAATACAATCATCTAGTCATTATCAAACTGAAAAACAAACCTAAGAATCGATTAACACAATCTATCCTTCTCACTCAGCAAAGTCACTTAAAGAAGTAATAAATTATTTAATTATTAAACAAAAAAATAGTCAAAATAAACAAAACAAACCAAAAATAGAATGCTATTCGATAAACATAATCGTTTAAGATACCCTATCCTTTATACCTTTATTTTAGATATATTCTATCCTTTATATTTTTTTAAATTTAGGTTAATTTTTTCTCATTTCTATTTTACCTATTTATTAAATTTTTGTTCTTATTATTTATATATTATTAATTATTATATTATATATTATATATTATTATATTATTATATATTACTTATTATTTTTTTAACTAAATAAAAACATACTATATGATCTGAAATTGATGAAGTAGAGTCGAAATAAGTCAAATCAGATACTCATTACATAAATTTAAAATCAGATTTAGAAAATCCTCCCGAAGGATAGTCTAAATTTACCACAAAATCTCTGATTCGACTTAAACTAGACTTCACTGAAATCGATCTCAATAGGCTATGCCATGCTAAATAATTAGTTTAAGAAATTTTTAGGTATCACGATCATTATCACTATACTATAAAGGTATAGACACCTAAATTAAGGCATACAATAATATTTTTGGATTTGATGAAGTGGAGGCAGAAGCGGGCAAAATCAGATATTTTTGGGAAAATCCCAAATTCGTAGTGGAAAATCCCTCTGTAGGGTTTTGATTCTCACCACAAAATATCTAGATCGACCTAAACTAGACCCCACTGGAATCAATCAAATAGACTAATAAGTTAGTAATAAGTTAGAGTTAATAGTAGTTAGTCTAGTATATAAAAGAGATAAATGACAAGCTATTGCAGGTCAAAGTCCCTAAAAGTCATCAAACAACAACCAGTTTACGTCTCTCGGAAAGGCCAGGGCTTCAAACACCCAGGAACCCTGATTGACAACTGGTAGTTGAATGAAATTAAATTTAAAAAGAGACGAATGCTAGGCTATTACAGCTCAAAATCTCTATAATAAAAAAAAAAAAAAAAAAAAAAAAAGTTTTGCTTTGGAGGCGCCAGGTGACGCCGCCATTGAGCCGCACCTAGCGCCTCCATGGCGACGACACGGAAGGCACGGCATTTTGGTTGTTTTTCGATCGAATGCATGGTTCAATCATTTGACCATTTTTTGCCAGAGCGATCTGAGCATTTTATTTTCCTTATCCACCCAACAATACAAGAGCTAATTACTTGAAGTTCTAATAGTTAACTAGTTGTAAGATATTTTTTTAGTTATTAGCTAT
>NW_026454084.1:0-14135 GCF_943734635.1 Anopheles cruzii
TTTTTTCCAACGTTCGGTCGGCCGCAAATCGATGAGGCTCCTGCCGCTGCTGGTTTCGGCCACATTCGCGCCAAATCGACAATTTATTCAAATGCCTCGCCCAACTTCCCGACTCGTGGACTCGAACGAAGAATTTATCGAACCACCACCGGCGCAGTGGAATGTGGCGCAAAGGTATGTCGCCGAATCTCGCCCGGATCGCGGGATCTCGTCCTTATCGTCCTGATCTCCACGCCGGTGAAATCTCTGCCATTTCTTTCGGGCCGTAAGTTATGGACCCGAATCTCATTATTCGTCATTAACCCGTGGCCCGGCGAGTTATCACTTCGCTCGGCCGCGCACCTGGATCTGGTCTTCTCCACCCCCCGTAACCCCCCCGGGGTTGATTCCCTGCGTCGTGTCGCTCACAGCTCACTCACTCCGAGCGAATCTCTGGGAACGCTGGGCGGTGGCTCAAATTCGGGCGGAGTTGGCCACGGCGGGCGGCGTTTTGCCTCCGGCGCCGGATCCGGAGCCTGATCCGGAGCGCTGGAGGAAAAACCTCAAAATGCCCGACCTCCCGACCAATCCGCTCCTTCAAGCTTCCAATCGTTTTTCCCAGCCATCCAGCCAGGCTCTACACGCCCCAGAGTTCCCAGCCGGAAATGTGCGCCGTGCTGGACCGGGTTGTTTGGTCGGTTTCGCCGGGCGCGCCCTCTGACCCTTTGTGGGCCACGGGTGGGGGACTCCCCGCGGAGATAATGCGCCGGTATCGAAGCCCCTCTCCGGTGCGGATTCCCCGGGGTCTGGGATTTGTCGGATTGTCAATCACATCATCGGCGGCCTTCGGGGCGTTCGGGAAAAACAGGAAACAAACATACGGTTCTGTCTGTATGTGTGTCTGTGTGTGTGTGTGTGTGTGTGTGATGTGAGCCTTTGTTGAGGTGGCCGCGCGGAACCAGAATCCCGAGAGCCCCGAGAATCGAGAGGGTCTGCAGCGAGCGAGTTTGCAGCGAGGTTTGTTCCGGTTTGTTCGCGCACCAACGGATCGCAACGAAGCACGCACGGCACGGCAGGGGTCCCCCCTCGGACCCGACTCCACCACGAGAACCGCCCGGCCTTTCCACTACCCGGGTGAAGAGTGGTGAATTGAATAAATTCGATAATTATCGGTATTTGTTTAAGGATAAACAGTGTCACGCACGGATGGGTTCGAACCGGGGCCCCGAAAAGGATACGCGGATACCCGCGGTTTGTCAACCCCTCCGGGTCGGGGTCTCACTGTGTGTTTGTGTGTGTGTGTTTGTGTGTGTGTTTGTTGCTTGTTTTCCTACCGCTGGGAACCGTGCCGGGGCTCGCGGTGGTCGCAAACTGGACAACGGAACTGAAGCAACAAAGTTGGCTGATGGCTAAACCCTCGGAGGATTTGGGTATGAGCGGCCGGGGTCCTGTTCCTGCAACGGTCATCAATCATAAATTTATTACAACACTCGAGACGGGCCAGTCTTCAGTTTATGTCTCCATTACGGTCCGGATGGGGACCGATTGAAGGTTCCCCAAATCCGTAGATCCGTTGGATTTGGGTATGGGCTTCGAACGACGTCCCGGCCGGGACTCCAACGGTCTTTTATGATTACCCTTGGGGCCGGGGCGCACATGTCTGCGCTTGCTCTGCTGCGGGCGCCATAAACTGCACGCCATAAACGTGGATTTGCATTTACGCAGCGGGGGTCATCGACCATCAAGTGGTTCGCCGGCCGGCTCCAAATCCTCCGTGGACGGGTGGTGGGTTGGGTGTGGGAGGGCAGGCGACGCATGGGAACGCATATCTGCGCGATCATCTGCGCTGGCGAACACGCTGTGGCCGGGGCCGGGGAAGTTCCTGCTGAAGTTCCGAAACACGGGTTACGGCGCTACGAATCGTAATCGGATATCTTGCGGGCTCGGTGGGCAAGATCCACCCGAAGATCCTTATCATCCGCCATATGCCGCTCGCGCACCCCTGAGGCCCACGGACCACGGTCCCGCGACAGCGAACAGTAACACGAAAATAGCATAACACACGTGTAAATATATCATCTGTAACGAGATTGCGATGTGGCAACCGTGTGCCGCCCGTTTGCCCCCGCCGGCCCCCCGGCAGACCCTGCTCCCCACGGGGTCCACAACTTACACACACCTTTGTGCGCGTCTTGTGCGTGTCGGATCGCCTGGCGACACTCGCCTGGCAGGATCGCTGCTATGATTTATGCTGCTGCTGCACTTTCGCACTGTGTTGCAGTTTACCCTCAAACGTGCCATCAACCGTTTTGCAACCGTTTCGGAGGTCGCTTGTTGTTGTTGTTGTTGCTGGTGTTGTTTATGTGCCCCTCTGCTGCCAACGCCCCTCTGATGGATGGATGGATGGCTCAGAGCCTCACGGAGTCGGGAACCATATCTTACCGGTCGACTTGCAACGCACGAGTCACGATCGGAATTTGCCGATTAGCGAGCGGCGGCGACCTTGTGCGAGTATCACGTTTCTCCGGCCTCGCCCTATAAATTAGAGCCCCCGAGAGCCCGCCCGTCAGAGGACGAGCGATGGCCGTGCGAAGGCCCTCGCTGGGTCGTAAATCAGACATTTTACCGACCACCAGAAAGTGGACCGAAAATCCGTATCGCTCCCGGTCTGCACTGTCTAAGGAGGATCGCAGCCTTGGATTGCCATTAATCCCGAATCCCCGTTCCATCAGTGGCTAATTTATATTTCAATATAGCGTTCATTTTTATATCGAGTCTCCGGGTCGGGCGACAGTTCCTTGGGCCTCTTGCGCTTCCTTCCCATCCCTTGATCTTGTCTTGATCGTTCGCTACCGATCCGGGCGAAGGAGGAGCGAACAGAGCTTTCCGGGAGGACGATCGCCGTTTAATCGTCGCCCCGAAAACCCGTTGCGTTCCCCCGCGGGAGGTTCTCGGCGACAGGTTCCGGGGGAACCGAGCGCCTTGTTGACGCTCCGCAACAAGCCGTATGTTGCTGACACACGGCTTCGGACAAGGCCGGTCGGCCGGGTCGGGGGTTTTGTGTCGTTTTAGTGAGTTGTTTAGCGTTTATCAGATTCCTATCGGGCACACACATCACCCCGGGCCCCGGGTTGGGTCGCGGAAGACCCCTAGGCAAGAGGAGGTTCCCGATCCTTAGCCGGGTTGCGCCGCGTATCGTACTACACCATCACGCGCGCCCGTGTTCTCCGTAGCTCGGTTCCTTCTCAGCTCCTCGAGGTCTCCGCTTCGTGTCCCCCGGCAAGTCTATCGCTTTATAAGAAAATCAATAAAAAATATCTTAATTTTAGATCTCAGCGCGTACACCGCTGACTGCCTCCGTGGCCTTTCTTTCGCTCGGGCCCCGGAGGTGATTTGTGCTCCCCGGCGTCCACGATGGATCGGTCGTGTACCTCTACACGATCCGTGTTGGACCTCCACGTTTCCACGGGTCCGCCACGGAAAAGGTTTAGGGAATCGTTTAAGAAATAATTTACGGTTATTATTGCCGTGAGTGAGTGAGTGATCGCCGGGTTTTGGGGCGCTCGATATGATCTCCCGGCGGGCCCGCGGTGTGAAGTTACCTGGTGAACCTGGTGAAATGGAGCCTAGGGCCGGGTGTCTGTTTTCGTTCCGGGAAGAAGAAAAAAAATCTCGACGAATCGTGGGAGAGCTTTCGAACGCCGTCGAAAGGTCGCCGTCGTCTCCTTGTCACCGGCCGGTAATGGATGTTTACGGAGGATTTTGTGAGCACCGACTGGCACCTGGCACCGGGTGGTAAAAAAGCGACACTAACCTTGCCGGGGCAAGAAGCGAACGATCGCACACTCCTAGGAAGGATCGGATGCGTGGATGGGTTTACGCAAACGACGGAACGAGTAGAGCTTTTAACGACACTCCAGCTGCAACAACCTGTCCCGCGCCGCGCGCCAGGAGCTCCGGAGCTTACCGGGAAACCCATTACGGTCCCGACGATTACCTGTTGCAGTTTGTTCGTCCGTTTTTTTCTCCTCTATTTACCGGCCACCTATCGGCAGGTTATTGCCGGTACGGACGGTCGATTCGCTGGCCATTTTGTGGTGGCCATAAATCGCGGCCAGACATTGATCCATAAATTTTGACATACGCGACGATCGTGGCGGGGTTATGATCGCCAGTCGGGCGAACCGAGGGGTCGTAAATCTGTCACACGTGCGCACGCGCGCGCACGATTGAACAAAATGAAGCCCGAAAGCCGTTGGTTGAATCGAAATGACTGCAAGTTGGTTGGTACAATGAAAATAAATAAAAAACAAATGGTTCCTTGTACCGCAACTGGTGATGCGTCCTCCGAAAGCCGTTAATGTCCTCGGTACCTCGGTACCGACCATCATTAGCGTTAAAGTGAACTGAGCAAAATGGCTTAGTGACCTTACTGGGTGAAAAGCAATCCAAAATAAAACTGCTCGAAAGTGCTCGAAATTGTTCGAATCGCAGCTAAGTAGCTCGCCTGGTATGCAAAACCTGTGCCGATCGCCAGTAACAAGCCTCCTAGAGTAGACGATTTATGTGTCGGGCCCGTTTTGAGTGTGGCAAACAAAATGCAAACGGCCAAAATGTCGGCCTTCGCAGAAACATCGCAGAGCCGATTTGGGACCGAGCCATTTAACTGAGCATCTTGGGCACCGCATTTCCGAAAGTAATAAAGCTTACATTTACGACAAATAAATCATTCCCCCAGCCTCGGGTTGGGGCGGCAAGCCGGAGGGGGGACGTAAACGAGCCCGGACGAACCGAGAAAAAAATGAAATAAACTAAAATGAAATTAAATGAAATGACGGCGGCGGCAGCAAACGGACTGTCTGGCTGGCTGGTTGGCCCTCCAAAAGCGCAGGGCAATGAATTCGGCGCGGCGCGGAGATCCGTATCCGCGGCGGCTTCACCTCGGTGTCTCGGCACCGAAAACCGGAACGAATCCGTGTTCGGACGAGCGAGGGGATTATGATGAATGTTTGCGCCCGAGACATTCGTCTTCCGTGAACGGGTACATGATTTACGGATATCTCAATTTAGATATCATATTTTACAGTTCGCCACCCTTCTCGCTCGAACCACCGAAAGCGGGGGGCGGAAGGCTGTGGTTGTGCGGCGGTGAATGATAAATTTCCCCTCGAGTGTTCTCGAGCAAGCGCAAGACGCAAGTTTTCGGTCCGCGCGGTTCTTTGCGTGTGTTCCTGTGCGCTCTCGAGGGAAATTTGATCCTCGAATCAGGAGGCTTGGCTCACCGCTGGAGCAGGACCGGGTACGAGACTCGGTCTCGACCAATCACACCACACCCCGGGAGCGGAATCGGGACGTGCCTCTTAGGGGAAAGGGAACGCGCAGTCCTCAGGAGTGTCCTCAAGAAAGGAGAGAGAAGCTATGATCGACAGGACAAGGGAGGACAAACAGAAACGCTCGAAGCAGATGTGTTCTATGCTTTGGCCGCCGAATCTTACCAAAAAACGCTGCACTTCCAACCATCTCCCTGGCATGTGTGTGCAGTTTATAAATCATTCCTGGCCCCGCGGCACCGTAACGGCAGCTCTGAGATCTTGCTCTGAGCTGTGACCCCGACGTACCAACAGAAGGAGCCGGAACCATGAGGCGCACAAGTCAAAGATTAGTGCGCGGTGAGTTTATTGTTTTCCCGGAATCAGGGCAAATTTTTCATCGGAATAACAAATAAACATTCCATTCCGTTGTCATCTTCGTCTCGAGTGGGATGATGATAATTATCGTTTCGCGTTAGTGAGTCGCCTTGTGCATAAGTTAGATCGGAATCGGGCGGTAAAACGTTCACTGTGCCGTCGTTGTTATTAACAATGTTTGAATTTTCACACCTAGCTGCAACAAAAAACGCGCGCACGCGCCCGCCTGTTACTGATACCGCCTGGTGACTGAAGATGAGACACTATTTAGCGGGTTTTCCCAGGTAGATGGTGGCCACGTTGATAGACTACTCGGTGGAGCTCGTCGTTATCACGTAGCTTTGGTCTGGGTTCAATTCCTGTTGTAGGCCACCGTTTGGCGGTTGGAATTGATAGAGATTAGAGATGAAGAATTACTTATCACGGTAGAGGGCCAAAGAAAAGAAAGAGAGATGATGCAGCCTCTTCTGCTTTGGTTTGTGCTTTGTAGCGATAGATTCTAATCGGTGAAACAAAACAAATGAATTAAATCAGGACTTCAATAATGACAAATCCTACATGGGTTTTAAAGATTACCGAGCTACCTTTGTCAGATAAATTAGAATGCAATAGGGGCTCTATTTCCCCATACGCAATAATTTAGAGCCAGAAGTAACACTAACTCTAAACACAACCGGCGAAAGGAATGCAAGAGCTGGTAATCGATATTAACGTATACGAATATAAGAATTGAACAGTAACATGGATGAAACAGTTACTAAGAAGACAAGAAGGCACTTTTTATAAGCCACCAACTAGTGCTGGACTGGTATTTTTGGACGTGCTATTTTTTGAGGCCTTCGTCGCTTGTTAAGTCAAAATCGCCATGTTTAACTTTTTTTAACCACTCAAGGCATTATGAGCTTCTAAGAGCTTGTCCAATGTTTGTCGAAGCTGGACAACATCGCATCGCATTTGATGCGATTTAGCAGAAAAATAATGATCCCCGCAAAACGTCATTTTCAGGCACAAAAGTCGAAATAGTCTAACCTTTTCAAAGAAAAGTTGCAAACCAAGTTTTTTTTCGACATGCAATCATTTGACGAAACAGTTGTTGCAACAAGTTGATGATGTCAAAACAAGTTGCCAAAAAAGCATAACTGGGCGGACCAAATTGACAGCTAGTGCAATCTGTTTAGAAAATTCGGATTACCGTAGATTACGGGTATTAAGACCCTACATCTATTAAGACCCCCCATCATTTTTAGATCAAAAATTTAAGAAAAACCTAAATTACTTTATTTTTATTTTTTAACGACTTTATATATAACTCATTCGTCATAGAAGTTATGAAACTCTTTAGTCTCAAACATATCTTCTGTTTCCAAACATTGATTAACCAGTTTTCTAGTTAATTCTTCCATGTCATCATCATCTGTGTCTGAGGAATCACTTTGGGCAAAAATAGCATCATCTTCAAAGCCACCTGAATGCATTACTAATACCTGATTTTTTAAATGATTTGATGATAACATCTTTCTTGATGGCATCCCATGAAGTTTTCACCCACTGGCAGACTTGTGAGATTGTTGGCCTCTTCAACAGGCCTGATGGAGTTAAGTTTGTATCAGATTCACTCATCCATTTGGTCCACTCCTTCTTTCATATTTGCCTTAAAACGTTTATTGATACTGATATCAAAATGTTGCAATTGACTTGTGAGACCACCTGGAATGACTGCTAACTGGGTTTCTCAGTTCTTTAGCCTTTTGCTTTACTTTTTCCGTCAAATGCTCTCTAAACCTATCAAAAACCAAATAAGAATTATTCTTCAACAGGACGCCAGGTCGCCTAGACCATTGTCTATCTGTGACAATTCAAAGCTAAACTGTTCCCGGATATTGATGACAAATTTGTGGAAAGATAACACTTTTTCTTCATAGAATTCAGATCGAGTGCTTGAGTCAGGTTGCTTATGATGCCGCTACATGCATTAACCGGTTAATCCAGCAAGCCGAATCGCTGACTACACCTATTAAGACCCCCCTGGATTTTAGACTGAATTTTTTTGCAAAAAAGGTGGGTCTTAATACCCGTAATCTACGGTAATAGGTCTAGACCTGATTTTCTAGGTCTATAGGTCTAGACCATTTTCAAACATTTTTACACATAGTCGATCTCACCAAACTTTGAATTCTACAAAATATACGAAATGTCCGTTCGAGTTAAATTAAATATGCAAAACTAGGAAAAAGAAAAGAGCCACTAAAAACACAAAATACCACTGATGAGCTATCAGTTAATCCATAAGATTTATTGCTGAATTACACAATGACTTGACTCAATGTCTTTAGGTCTTTGTATAGAAAATTATTGTTTTGAACTAGTTCTCTGTTACTTTTGCAATCGATTAGAACAAAACGAGCACAAGCTAGACGCAACCAGATGCTGCTGCCACCAGAGAACGATGTCGAAGACTTCGATCCGTCGGCACATACTTCACATTACAACCGCGACCGTGACACGGCCCGTTGCAGACGACAATCTGTTTTGGTCCCGTCGCCCAACACCGAACATGCTCCCCGGCGACCCCGCAATGCTAATGAGTCGTCCATCGGAATGGCGCTTTCCGGGGAATTTCAGAGTCGCGGCCCTGGGTCTTCTAGTTTGGGTCACAACAACCGCCGATTCGGAAGGCTGGCGGGCTGGGTACCCATTTTCTTTCGTCTTCGACCGCGTGCGGAAGCCGTGCGTGAAATGTGTCTCTCTCTGCCAGTGAGGAATGTTTGGGGCCACCCCGTTTCGGATGCAAATTGCAGAACCTCGGCCGACCGGCCGGTGAAATGACTCCGAATTCCGGTTGCAGCGTTGCTTTCGATTGTCAAAATATGATGTGTAAAATGCAAATGCACCGACGCGGCGACGTGGCGAAGGTTACGGATTAGGGGGTTTCTTCAATGTTTGCGCAACATCGGGCGTTTTGGGTACGTCAAACAATGGCGTAACCCCCGGCGGAAGCCATTTTCATTTGAAACGTAACAGCGCATTGCAACAATCGGTGGGGTATTTAAATGCATAAGTGCTGTCCACACACCCGAGTGCCCGAGCGGATTCCGTGTGGGCCACGGAGCCACCGATACGCGGTCGAGGATTAATGAGCGATGTGCCCTGCGGAGCAAGGTTCCCTTGGCAGCTCGTATAACTTATGACAAATGGTTACATCCAGATAAGGAGCGCTCCGCGGAATCATACGCATGGTGTAGCATGTGACGCCGGTATTTGCATTCCCCGGCCCGAAAGAGAATCATCAGAAGCGCGCGCCCGGAACACGAGAACCGGGAACCAACGAGTTTGACAGCTCGCAACTGTGAACAACGGTGCGACAGTCAAAACACCGTCAGACGAATGGATCTTCGGGGGCCACGGCCACCGCTCCACCGGCTTCTTCACGACATTCGCGCAACCGGGCTTCCCGTGGAAGCAAGCAAAGCAAAGCAAAAACAAACGTAAACAAAACACCAGCATAAGTGAATTAGAGTGAAGAAAAAAGAACACAAAGCCACAAAAGAGCTGAGAATCGAAAAATTATGCAAATTGAATGTTAATTTTATTTAATCAGCGAGTAATTTATGAATATATGAAAAATTTGAATGAAACAAAAAACCCAGCCAACAGAGAGAAACGAAACCGAGAGAACGACACTCTCCCGACGCCTTAAGATTGAGGTGATTGTTGCTCTCACTTCCACCTCCGGTGTCCCTGGTGGCAAGTCGTTTTCTCTTTCATTTCGACTTCCTGCATCACGGCGTGCACTACTTCTGGTCCGCTGGTCTCGGGAATATCGACAGCTAACTCCACTAACTGTCAAGAAGGGGCACAGGGTTTAGTGGCCACAGTGGCCAGGGCAGCAGCAGCAGCAAAAAAAGGAAACCTAAATAAAATAAAGAGGCCCCGAACTGATCATCAACGAAATATACGAGGACAGCGAGATACTTCTCATTTGTATTCTGAGCTTTTAATAAAGATAAGAACGAACGAAACGAACGGAATGCCTTCCAGAACACGGGCGCACCGGACCAGAGGGGATATCGTCGCATCGTGAGCGGTATCTTCCGGCCGGCCAGCCCGGCCGTTGTTGGTGGCATCGTGGGATGTGGGCTCTGAGAAACTAAATGACTCTGTTATGGCCCCTTCGGTCCCAGAGATAGTGGCAGACGGCGAGGACGTTAAAAAGGGGGGAAACGAAACCAAGAAATCCCAAGCAGTCCAAGAAGTAGCGGCAACGGTCGATACGGCTGCGCCCTGCTCAACGGGTGCTAAGTGGGTCAATTAATTTCTGGGACATGACCGATGACCGTGATTCGAGGCCGTGCCCTGCTCCGTCCGAGAAGCCGATCGCTCGGATGTGTCAAAATTAATAAAATGCTCCCTAACGTCACCGCGATGCGACGTAATCGGCGTAATCCGTTTTGCGCGCGCTGAAGGCGCATGTTCGTCCTATCGCAGCGACGACGATAAGTTGGGCGAAAAGAAATGATTCACCCCCAAACCCCCGCATGGACCCGGCGTGGGCCGTTCGTCCTGCGGAACGGCAATTATGGTAATTTTATCGGTCATCTGTCGTCGAACGCTGGCTCCACGTTTTTCGGGCAGATTATCACCCTCGAGCGTCGATCGAGTGACGAAACGGTACCATAATTTACACGCCCCCCAAGGCTTCCATGGTAGCCGGGTAGGAGCTCGGATCGCAGTACGCCTTGGGGTTACGAATTTCGGCGAAAGAAAGTTAGCAACGAACGAATGTTACCCATAGCAACAAGTGCATCGCTGCTCCGACTCAGGGAGCTGAAATTTGATCGCCTTTTGCATTCTGCCGATCCGATCCGATCCGTGCGACTGTGCGTGGTGGTATCGGTGGCCATTAAGTGCGATTGTTTACAGCATCGTAGACTTTTTTTATGTGCGACCACTCCCGGAAACCCCGGCCACTGTGTGACGGGTTGAGAAGCAGTGAATCAGTTGCGTAAATACCAGGGACACTTTCGTGAAGATGGCTGCGTTGGGTGAGCTTCTTCTTCCGACGGCCCGGTACCCGGTTACAGATCAATCGCAAAGGCAATGCCAAATAAATACCAAGTTTCTTCAAGTTTTCAGTTTCAGCAATGCTTGTAGTTATGACAAACCGAGTGCCAAACATGTGAGAAAACATTGAGCACATATTTGAGTAACGGTGGCTTCTGTTTCGTGTAATTCGGGGAGACGAATCGATTTGCACGGCAATTTTGCAGTTTTGATTCAAGCGTGACACCTCGGGTTGGCAGCTGGCTTAACGCTCGTTGAAGCAATTCTTACGAGTTCAGGCTGTAGATCATCAGATCATATCAAGATTAAGGCTTAGTGTAACTAAACAGTGTTATTTTATTGACCTTGATTTTATCAAATAAGTACTCTTTAGTAAAGTACCTTTCCAGGCGTTATCTTTTGTAACGAAAGGTTAATAATCGTGTCAAAAGTTATAATTTTGAAACGAATAATTTTGTTTGAAAATGTGTGGCTCTTGGCGGAATAGATCCTGAGATATAGTGCAAAGCGAAAATTAGTTTAGTTCAAGAACACAAAAGATTTTACGAAATACGAGGATGAAAAATTTACTTTGGGTAATCAAAAATCATTTCAAAAAAATTATAGAAGATTACTGAATGATAATTTTGCTGATACAATAGAAAGTTGATACAAAAGAAAAAAGAAATTACCAAAAATATAAAGATAAAGCTAAATTTCACCTACGCAACAACAAGAATCCGCAACGCATATCATTCCGTCTAGACAATATTGCCAAATATCGTGGGTCTGTCTTGGGGTTCTTTCTACAGTGCTCAGGTATTACTTTGGTCCAGATTGTTTTGATTAATTTAGCTAATTCTATTAGATTGAAATTGAAATTGTAAATTGGTTTACAATATTTCATAGCTTTTGCCATTTTACTAGCTGAGAAACAGCATAATATCTTGTAAATTCTTCACCATGCATTTCTCAGTCTTAATTCTGCATTTTGAATATTAAAACATGTAAAAAATACGTTATTATTGCTCATAAATAACAAAATCTACTCTATTTGTGTTATTACCGAGCAAAACGAAGGAATTTGTTGTGAACAACTGAAAACTTTAAGCTTTCAACCAAAACTAAACTTGTATTCGTGGGGCTCAAATTCACCTCAAAAATGCCGAACCAGTCTACGAGATTAAATCAAAATGTATTTCAATCGTCATAATTTTTCTATTACAACCTCAATCTAACATTCAACATCTCAAAAGAGCGATTCAAAAAGCAGATATAATAATTTTTCCACATATTATTCAAATGTACAGTAGCCAAACTTCTTTTGGGTTTCCACTGTATGTTCTGCTATAAGGTAGCTCCACTCGTCTTCACAGAAATGCGTGTAAAGTTCGTGGTAGTGAACGTTGGTTGTTGAAGTGATTTGTTTAATTTCGAGCTTGAAATTCTCGTGGCCAAAGTCTGACTGTCTGTAGTCACTGTGGATACCACTACCAAAGGTTTCCAACCTGCCTATATTTGTGTAAAGTTGTTGTTATGGTTATGGTTGTTATTTGAGTGCCACACGAATTAGAAGAACGTCAAAATTTGTTGCTGGTCAATCAACAACACTATTAAAAAAAATATCATGTGTTTATTGATACATTTGTTTGCATTAGTCTTATGCAGTTCGAACAGTGCACTAATTCTCCTTGATTTAGAGTTTATGAAAACTATCTAAAAAGAGCTTTTCAAAAACAGTTTCCCAATAAAGTCTTGGGAGAGTTTTCAACCGAAAAAACCCAGAAGTTCCCGTAAATGAAGTCTATCAATGGTAAAAAAACACAATATCTTCGGTGACGTATTATGG
Source organism: Anopheles cruzii (assembly GCF_943734635.1). Taxonomy (NCBI): domain Eukaryota; kingdom Metazoa; phylum Arthropoda; class Insecta; order Diptera; family Culicidae; genus Anopheles; species Anopheles cruzii. The sequence continues at coordinate 12,556 of NW_026454084.1, forward strand.
TTCTTTTATAGGGGACAATTAGTTGTTTGTAATATTTCAACACTTCAAGAAATGACTTACAAAACAGTGAAAGCGACACACGTTCTATTCCAAACGGTGAAGTAGCGCTACGAAACTGTGCACTTTGGGGAACCCTGAACTATGAATGGGGTTTGGCTTGTGAATGAGCTGCGCACTGGACCCCAGTTCCCGATGTGGCCAAAGTCGCCAAAGTCCCTCCAAAACTCACGCACCCAGCCCAACAGTCTCGAGTCGAGCCCGTCAACGCGGACAGCGTCGGGCCGTAAATATGGAAATTTGTTGCCCATTTCCAGAGCCTCGTGCCGGGAGCCGAGGTTTGCGAGGGAGAAGCTCACCTTTTGAATGGGTGCTCGGCAGGGGTGACGTGTGACACTTCACCGTTCGCACGGAGAAGCGCGCATAGGAAGGAAGTCCCGCGGCCACAGGAGGATCGGATTCCGCGACGTTGTGGTGGGCTCGCGAGTTATGAGTTATGATCGCGCTGGAAGTATTCGCACGCCGTCGTGGCTGTCCCCAAAGTCGTTGACGCATCCACGGGTCCCTTGGCTTGTGTAAACGATAGCCCAGTGAGGGGCACAGAGACCGAGAGACAGGAGCAGGAGAGAGGACTGTTGCTCCCAGCAGGTGATGTATAAATTTGGGGTCGCACTGGCGAGCCGGTCCCGCCGGTGGTGTCCGGTGATCCCGGTGCGCGGCGAAACCGGTACCGCGCGACACCCCGCGATGTGCGTTTCCTTTCGCCGCGTTTCGCGATATTATTGAAATTTTTACGATCCACAAACAAAACATTAAATACCACATATCGGTCCGCTAAAGAGCCAGCGAGCGATAACAGTAAAACCCAATATTTTATGTCTCTATTTATGAATGTCCCCCCAATGGTCCGGCACTCGGTGGAGTTCGCACTCGATTCTGCGCTTGCTTTCGCCGGCGTCGTCGTCACGCGGTGTGATTGGGCCTTCTGCAGGATTTGCATTCGACGGGACACCGCAGACCGCGATTTGCACTTGCGGCCCCAAAACGCAACGCGCAGGAATGCAGCTTTCGAGCGGAGTCCTCCTCCGTTGGGCGTTTTATTGGAATATAGATTAAATCATAAGATCATAAAATCAGCATCCCCAGCGTGACCCGAGAGTCGGCCCATCCGAGAGTCAGCTGTTGACGGCAGCCACGGGGCAAGGGGTTGGATGTGTTTTTCGCCGATGGTCGTCATCGTGCGGTGAGCCCACGGAAAACATAAACATCGAAATAAAATTTCTCCCATAAAACCGGCAGGTCCGGCACCCAGCAGAGCGCTCCGAGAGGGCCGGGACTGCGGTCGCATCGGTGCGTATAGAGTTTGGACAAAGTTTACGATACGGTTGCCACCGCTGCGCCGGTTGGATAGGTTGTCGGTTCCCTCCCTCGGCGGGACCGGCCGTCGGTTTCCGTTCCGTCGGGGTTTTTGGGTGGCTGGTGTTTGAATATTATTTTACGAGCACGAGCGCCAGCGCGAGTTGGCCGCGGGCTTTCCGGGCGATGCGAAATGCTTCGGTTCCCTGGCGCTAGAGTCGCTGGTA